>NW_023994565.1:0-247500 GCF_015586225.1 Lucilia sericata
ACTATTGCAATAAAGCAACAAAGTACACATACTTTAATAAATTACATAGTTATACAAATAAATAAGAGGCCTTTAGTTAACACATGAGCTCCATTTTATAAATTAGGAAGGGGTCTATTTAAAAAGTAACTAATTAAAATTTTGCATATATATATATGAAAAACAACAAAACTCCAGCAGCACTATGACCCTTTGATCGCTTCCTAAATGTTATGGATTTTAAAGTTTTTGGGTTGAATACAACTTGGACCTTACTAATGTCCATAAACCACATTATGCTTGTGTATTTCAGAGTAAGCGTGATGCTTGTCATAACCATAATTGAATAGACTTAAATGGTGGCAATGCATTTAATAAATGCTTGCAGGAAGGCAAAACCACTGTACAATGGGGGCCATTTTATATTGAATTTTTAAATTAGAGAAAAGTATGTACAATATAAACTAGACTATAGAGTAGAGTATAGACTAGACTATAGACTAGACTATAGACTAGACTATAGACTAGACTATAGACTAGACTATAGACTAGACTATAGACTAGACTATAGACTAGACTATAGACCAGACTATAGACTAGACTATAGACTAGACTATAGACTAGACTATAGACTAGACTATAAACTAGACTATAGACTAGACTATAGACTAGACTATAGACTAGACTATAGACTAGACTATAGACTAGACTATAGACTAGACTATAGACTAGACTATAGACTAGACTATAGAGACTAGACTATAGACTAGACTATAGAAGACTATATAGACTAGACTATAGACTAGACTATAGACTAGACTATAGACTAGACATAGACTAGACTATAGACTAGACTATAGACTAGACTATAGACTAGACTATAGACTAGACTATAGACTAGACTATAGACTAGACTATAGACTAGACTATAGACTAGACTATAGACTAGACTATAGACTAGACTATAGACTAGACTATAGACTAGACTATAGACTAGACTATAGACTAGACTATAGACTAGACTATAGACTAGACTATAGACTAGACTATAGACTAGACTATAGACTAGACTATAGACTAGACTATAGACTAGACTATAGACTAGACTATAGACTAGACTATAGACTAGACTATAGACTAGACTATAGACTAGACTATAGACTAGACTATAGACTAGACTATAGACTAGACTATAGACTAGACTATAGACTAGACTAGACTAGACTATAGACTAGACTATAGACTAGACTATAGACTAGACTATAGACTAGACTATAGACTAGACTATAGACTAGACTATAGACTAGACTATAGACTAGACTATAGACTAGACTATAGACTAGACTATAGACTAGACTATAGACTAGACTATAGACTAGACTATAGACTAGACTATAGACTAGACTATAGACTAGACTATAGACTAGACTATAGACTAGACTATAGACTAGACTATAGACTAGACTATCTAGACTAGACTAGACTATAGACTAGACTAGACTAGACTAGACTAGACTATAGACTAGACTATAGACTAGACTAGACTATAGACTATAGACTAGACTAGACTATAGACTAGACTAGACTAGACTAGACTAGACTAGACTAGACTAGACTAGACTACTAGACTAGACTAGACTAGACTAGACTAGACTAGACTAGACTAGACTAGACTATAGACTAGACTAGACTAGACTAGACTAGACTAGACTAGACTAGACCAGACTAGACTAGACTAGACTAGACTAGACTAGACTAGACTATAGACTAGACTAGACTATAGACTAGACTAGACTAGACTATAGACTAGACTATAGACTAGACTATAGACTAGACTATAGACTAGACTATAGACTAGACTATAGACTAGACTATAGACTAGACTATAGACTAGACTATAGACTAGACTATAGACTAGACTATAGACTAGACTATAGACTAGACTATAGACTAGACTATAGACTAGACTATAGACTAGACTAGACTAGACTATAGACTAGACTATAGACTAGACTATAGACTAGACTATAGACTAGACTATAGACTAGACTATAGACTAGACTATAGACTAGACTATAGACTAGACTATAGACTAGACTATAGACCAGACTATAGACTAGACTATAGACTAGACTATAGACTAGACTAGACTAGACTAGACCAACTAGACTAGACTAGACTAGACTAGACTAGACTAGACTAGACTAGACTAGACTAGACTAGACTAGACTAGACTAGACTAGACTAGACTAGACTAGACTAGACTAGACTAGACTATAGACTAGACTAGACTATAGACTAGACTAGACTATAGACTAGACTATAGACTAGACTATAGACTAGACTATAGACTAGACTATAGACTAGACTATAGACTAGACTATAGACTAGACTATAGACTAGACTATAGACTAGACTATAGACTAGACTATAGACTAGACTATAGACTAGACTATAGACTAGACTATAGACTAGACTGACTAGACTATAGACTAGACTATAGACTAGACTATAGACTAGACTATAGACTAGACTATAGACTAGACTATAGACTAGACTATAGACTAGACTATAGACTAGACTATAGACTAGACTATAGACTAGACTATAGACTGACTATAGACTAGACTATAGACTAGACTATAGACCAGACTATAGACTAGACTATAGACTAGACTATAGACTAGACTATAGACTAGACTATAGACTAGACTATATACTAGACTATAGACTAGACTATAGACTAGACTATAGACTAGACTATAGACTAGACTATAGACTAGACTATAGACTAGACTATAGACTAGACTATAGACTAGACTATAGACTAGACTATAGACTAGACTATAGACTAGACTATAGACTAGACTATAGACTAGACTATAGACTAGACTATAGACTAGACTATAGACTAGACTATAGACTAGACTATAGACTAGACTATAGACTAGACTATAGACTAGACTATAGACTAGACTATAGACTAGACTATAGACTAGACTATAGACTAGACTATAGACTAGACTATAGACTAGACTATAGACTAGACTATAGACTAGACTATAGACTAGACTATAGACTAGACTATAGACTAGACTATAGACTAGACTATAGACTAGACTATAGACTAGACTAGACTAGACTAGACTATAGACTAGACTATAGACTAGACTATAGACTAGACTATAGACTAGACTATAGACTAGACTATAGACTAGACTATAGACTAGACTATAGACTAGACTATAGACTAGACTATAGACTAGACTATAGACTAGACTATAGACTAGACTATAGACTAGACTATAGACTAGACTATAGACTAGACTATAGACTAGACTATAGACTAGACTATAGACTAGACTATAGACTAGACTATAGACTAGACTATACTAGACTATAGACTAGACTATAGACTAGACTATAGACTAGACTATAGACTAGACTATAGACTAGACTATAGACTAGACTATAGACTAGACTATAGACTAGACTATAGACTAGACTATAGACTAGACTATAGACTAGACTATAGACTAGACTATAGACTAGACTATAGACTAGACTATAGACTAGACTATAGACTAGACTATAGACTAGACTATAGACTAGACTATAGACTAGACTATAGACTAGACTAGACTATAGACTAGACTATAGACTAGACTATAGACTAGACTATAGACTAGACTATAGACTAGACTATAGACTAGACTATAGACTAGACTATAGACTAGACTATAGACTAGACTATAGACTAGACTATAGACTAGACTATAGACTAGACTATAGACTAGTCGGATATAAGTTTTATAAAAAAGAGCTTCCGATCTTGGTTACAAGTGTATTTTTTTTTACTAAATATTGCGAATGATCAATATTTTAATAATGTATTTCTTCTTATTACGTATACGTCTTAAATGATTTAACTATTAAATATTTGTGTTCTTTTGTTTTATTCAAATTTTCTTCACAGGGCCGGCCCGCTTATTTGTCTCTTTTGTCAATATACACTATTAGTTGAGCAAACAAAAGTGACATACGAAAATTATAACATGAATACATATTATTTGTTTAAACATATTTATTGCTAACGAAATTGCACGTATTATTGAAAATAATGAAAAGTCATTTTTATTTCTTTTCATTCATTCTTTTAATTTATTTCCTTCTTTTTTTTGTCCTTATTACGTCTTGCCTTTTTAAATACGATTGAGTCACAACGACATCAACGCCATCACTCATATCTACTGACAGTAATAAAAACTTAAGATGAGCACGTGAGGCAAATGGAAAATGTTAAGGGGATGATGATGATGGCGATGATGCTTGTGCGTGAGTATGATTATAAGAGGCAAATGAATGGGGGTGCGTGTCCTAATTGGCTTATATGTATATATATGTATGAATGCTGGGTGAATGAATGCATGTCAAATTAAAACGTCGAATTTGTTTACAAGAGAATCTTCTGTAGCTGGGCAAAATGAAAATAATGTTTACATTGAAAAATAGGGCAAGAAGTAACATTATATGACGAAAAAGTTTAGAAGGTAAAAGCTATAATAGGACTTTGAATGATTAAGTTAAATGCACTCTCTCCTCTGTGCCTGATTTCAAACCCCCTTTAAAAAAATCTAATTAATTTTTACTTCAAAACCAAACAGCAGACAATTTTTTTATCCTAAATATTAATACTTGGAATTTAAATTTAAACGGAAATGTTGTGTCTGTTAAGTGTCTAAACATGTTTTATAATTTTTACTTTTGAGCCATATTGCGGCTGTAAAACTTTTCAAAAAGTATTTAGACAAAAATGTCAAATACCATGTTAAAAAACTTAATAACTAAATTCATAAGAAAAGTTTAAAGAAAATATACAAGACAAACAAAATCAAGCTAAAAATTTCAAAACTTTATATAGACATCTTTAAAAAAGAAGACTAAAGAAAAAAGTTTTTTCTTTCGATAAAATAGTTTAGCTCATTTTCTAAAGCATTTGCTTAAGAAGGCAGTTGGTGTAAAAAATTTGCATAAAAACTAAACACAAACTGAAGTATTTTCTAAACGGCAAACTTCTAGTAACAAGTAAGAAAGTCATCTTATTTAATTTCCTAAGTATTTGTGTAAATTTATACGAAAAGTGGCAATATTGATATGAAAGCCCATAAATCACAGTTACAAACAGGAAAGTACTTATGGAAATAAATATTAATAAATGTACATGCTGTATTTTATGCAAAATTACAAAAATAAAACAAATAAAATTTTAAAATAACTTAAATTTCATTCTAACTTTGTACATTTTTCAAAACTTATAAGCTTTCAGATAAATCCTTTAGTTGATCTCATTTACTAACTTTCATTTGCCATATTAAACTTTAAAAAAGCTCATAGTGTGTTGAAGTAATTAACTAAATCGTTACGCTATTATCAAATTATTATTAATTATTAATACGCTTAGGGGTACTAAAATATTAAATTTGAATAATGTTCAGTAACATCCAAAAAATCACAAAATTTTATACCCAAATACCTTTGGTATCAAAAAAATAAACATTTTCATTTTAATAATTTATTAGAAATTAGTTTAAACAGTTTCATTAACTGCAGACTTTTTAACAACTTTTAGATTTATTTTTACTAAAGTTATAAATACTTGGAAAACTTTCTATTTTTGGGAGATAATATTTAGCTGTCAATACATAAATTTGCATAAATCTTTTTAAACATTTAAAATCATGAATTTGATTACATTTGTTATAGGTACAACAAATATTCCAAAAATCACTTTTAATGATAGGACGTTTTACACAAAACCATATTTTCACCAAAATTCTGATTTTTCATGAAAAATTCAATTCTTCAATTAAAATTTTGATTTTCACTAAAATTTAAAAAAATCATATTTTCTACTAAAAAATTAATTTCACTAAAAATAGAATTTTTGATTAAAAATCAGACTTTCCATTAAAAAATCCGACTTTTTACTAAGAATCCAATTTTTCAATAAAAATTTGATTTTTTACTAAAAATCTAATATATCTCTAAAAATCCTACCTTTTATTAGAAAACCGATTCTTCACTAAAAATCCGATATTTCTTTATAAATCCGACTTTTCACTAAAAAATCGATTTTTCTAAAAAAAATTCTGACTTTTCATTAAAAATATGATATTTTTCTATAAATCCCATTTTTCATTAAAAATTCAATTTTTCACTAAAAATTAAATTTTCACTAAAAATTAAATTTTTCACTAAAAATTAAATTTTTCACCAAAAATTAAATTTTTCACTAAAAATTAAATTTTTCACCAAAAATTAAATTTTTCACTAAAAATTTAATTTATCACTAAAAATTCAATTTTTCACTAAAAATTCAATTTTTCACTAAAAATTCAATTTTTCACTAAAAATTCAATTTTTCACTAAAAATCCGATTTTTCACTAAAAATTCAATTTTTCACTAAAAATTCAATTTTCACTAAAAATTCAATTTTTCACTAAAAATTCAATTTTTCACTAAAAATTCAATTTTTCACTAAAAATTCAATTTTTCACTAAAAATTAATTTTTTCACTAAAAATCCGATTTGTCACTAAAAATTCAATATTTCACTAAAAATTCATTTTTTCACTAAAAATTTAATTTTTTACTAAAAATTAAAGTTTTCACAAAAATTTATTGAATCGATTGATTTTAGTTGGTTAGTTAGTTAGTTAGTTAGTTAGTTAGTTAGTTAGTTAGTTAGTTAGTTAGTTAGTTAGTTAGTTAGTTAGTTAGTTAGTTAGTTAGTTAGTTAGTTAGTTAGTTAGTTAGTTAGTTAGTTTAGTTAGTTAGTTAGTTCGTTAGTTAGTTAGTTAGTTCGTTAGTTAGTTAGTTAGTTAGTTAGTTCGTTAGTTAGTTCGTTCGTTAGTTCGGTTCGTTCGTAGTTTCGTTCGTTCGTTCGTTAGTTCGTTAGTTGTTCGTTCGTTCGTTCGTTCGTTCGTTCAGTTCGTTCGTTCGTTCGTTCGGTCGTTCGTTCGTTCGTTCGTTAGTTCGTTCGTTCGTTCGTTCGTTCGTTCGTTCGTTTCGTTCGTTCGTTCGTTCGTTCTTCGTTCGTTCGTTCGTTCGTTCGTTCGTTCGTTCGTTCGTTCGTTAGTTCGTTCTTCGTTCGTTAGTTCGTTCGTTCGTTCGTCGTTCGTTCGTTCGTTCGTTCGTTCGTTTCGTTCGTTCGTTCGTTCGTTCGTTCGTTCGTTCGTTCGTTCGTTCGTTCGTTCGTTCGTTTCGTTCGTTCGTTCGTTCGTTCGTTCGTTCGTTAGTTCGTTCGTTCGTTCGTTCGTTCGTTCGTTCGTTAGTTCGTTCGTTCGTTCGTTCGTTCGTTCGTTCGTTCGTTCGTTCGTTCGTTCGTTCGTTCGTTTCGTTCGTTCCGTTCGTTCGTTCGTTCGTTCGTTCGTTCGTTCTTGTTCGTTCGTTCGTCGTTCGTGCCTGCCCCCCTTTCCTTGTGCTGTCCTTTTCCTCTCCATCTCCTCCCCCCTTCCTCCTCGTCTCGGTGCCCCCTTTCTCCCTCCTTCCCCTGCATCTTCTTTCCCTCCCTACCTCCTTCTATTCCACTTCCCTTTCCCTCGACGTTTATTTCTTCTACCGCTCCCGACCTCTTTACTCTTAAACTTTTGTTTTCTGTTTATAACTTAAATAGTTATCTATTAGTATTATGCAGATACGTTAAACTTTTGGGATTTAACAAACAAAGGCCTTAAATACTGGAAAATTCTATTTCCCAAAAGTTTTGCCACAACTTCTTTCACACATACTTGGCCAGACAGTTGACAGCAAAGAAATTTGTAGAAAGTTTGTTTTTAACGTTTCACTACAGAAATTTACACCTTGCGATATTTGTTTTGCAGTTTTCGGTGAGTTGAGAGGGTAGGGTACTAGACAACAGTAAAATATCTTAAGCTAATAACTTAATATAACTTAATTGTTATTTAAAGCTAAATCATTACTTTACTGCTACACATTTCTCTGTTATATATATATCGAAATGTTTCCAATAAATTCCACCAATTTATAAATCATGGTTTTTAATTGTCCGTTTGATTTACCCCTCCAGAAAGCTCAAGTAATGTTTAATTATAAAACAAAAGGCTCATGCTTAATTTACATTATATATCAGGTATAGGCGATTATATTTTGAAATGGTACTATATTAACTAATCTATGTACTAATGTGTAGATTAGTACGAAATATGTTGATTGGGATCGTAGTTTTTTAGACTTAAGTCGATTATAATCGGTTCAGACTATAGTCGCTTCAGTTTATATTAAGACAACAATTGAATACATAATGTAGGGTACAAAAGAAATCTAATCGTTTCGCTTGAATGATAAGACAAAACAAAAACTCACTCTGACTCTCACAATATTCTTGAGACTTTTTTAACGCTCCAGTGGTATAAAATTATCTACAAACTCCAAGGCGTTCAACAGTTTTTACTCATTTCTCAAACAAAACGTTAGTGCGCTAAACAAACAAAAACAAACAATAACAATAATTTTAAATCATGGCTATAACTACAATTTTTCTATACCTAGTTATAATAACAACTACAGTGGCTATATATTTTATACGAAAACGTTTAAACTACTGGCAAGAACTGGGTATACCACACAATAAGCCCCACTTGTTTGCGGGTAATTTAATAGGACTACAAACCAAACGCAGCATAGCCGATTGTGTAAGACAAACCTACGAACAGTTTAAGGGTACAGGACCATTTTGTGGATTTTATTTCTTTCAAAGACCGGTGGCATTAGTGTTGGATGTGGCTTTAGTTAAAAATATTTTAATAAAAGATTTTTCAAATTTCACCAATCGTGGTTTGTTTCACAATGAGGAGGATGATCCCTTAACTGGGCACTTGTTTCTATTGGATGGTAATAAATGGAAAAATTTACGTCAGAAATTGTCACCCACTTTTACCTCGGGTAAAATGAAATTTATGTATCCCACCATCATACAAGTGGCAGAGCAATTTGTACAGATTTTTGGTGAACTAAGCCAGCACAACAATGTGGTGGAAATTAAGGAATTATTGGCTCGTTTTACCACCGATGTTATAGGCACCTGTGCCTTTGGCATTAACTGCAATAGTTTAAAGGATCCCCAAGCTGAATTTCGTTTAATGGGCAAACGTTCTTTAAACGAACGTAGACATGGTAATTTACTTATGGGTTTTATACAAGGTTTTCCCGAATTGGCCAAAAAATTACATATGAAGCTAGTGCCCGATGAAATTACCGAATTTTTTATGCGAATTGTCAAGGAAACAGTGGCTTATCGGGAGGCTAATAATATACAGACCAATGATTTCTTAAGTATTTTAATTGATTTGAAAAATGGCAAGGATGATGAAAAGGCTGTCAAGTTGAGTATCGAAGAAATGGCTGCCCAGGCTTTTGTTTTCTTTGTGGGTGGTTTTGAGACCTCTTCCTCTACCATGGGTTTTGCTCTCTACGAATTGGCTCAACATCAGGAGATACAGCAAAAAATGCGGCTTGAAATCAATACAGCCTTTGATGCTAACAATCACATCAGCTATGAGGCCTTGCACAATATGCCATATATGGGTCAGGTAATATCGGGTAAGTAATAAATGTAATTCACAACAGAAACATTTAATTGAAATATTTCCCAACCTAAGAAACCCTACGTAAATACACCATTGTACCTCATTTGAATCGTCAAGCTTTAGCCGATTATGTGGTACCCGGTCATCCCAAATATGTCATCAAAAAGGACATGCCTGTCATTATACCCGCCTATGGTATTCACCATAATCCCGATTTATATCCCGAACCAGAAAAATTCAATCCCGATCGTTTTAATGCCGCAAATGTTAAACAACGTGATGCCATCGAATGGTTAGCGTTTGGTGATGGCCCACGCAATTGTATATTTAGGCATGCGTTTTGGTTTGATGCAGACTAGAGTTGGACTAGCCTATCTTTTGCGTTACTTTAAATTTTCAGTCTGTGACAAGACTGAAATTCCCTTGGAGTGGGATAAAAAATCATTTGTTTTATCAACTAAAAATGGCATTTTCTTAAAGGTGGAAAAACTGTAAAGGCAATAGCCATATCATTTTAATCTATAATAAATATTATCTTAATTGCACTTATTAAATATGGATATTAATCTTAAATTATATATATATAAATTGTATTAATAAAAAACACATTTTTATAACGAAATTATAACAACAGTTTTTCATTTTAATTAAAAATTTTTATTGAAAAATTAACATATATTACGCGTCATTCTAATGCTTCTACTCATATGAAATAAAAAATAATTGTATTTGCCTCTTGCTAAAAAATTAATTTATTATAGTTATTACAAATTGTTCTATAAATCTGACATCACTTTTAACTACTAAATAAACCACAACAATGGCACGCGACTTTTAAATAAATACAAGTATTTAAATTAAACGCAATTATGATTTGTATAAACAATGATTAAGCAAAACTTTTGTATAAATAAATAAATTAAATTCAACAACAAAATAATTTTCAAATGCCGGTTGAATTTCAATGACTTCATAGAGTTTAGAAAAAAAGTTATAACGACGTTAATATACCCTGCTTGAGTTCAATTATAAGTCAGTTAAGTACAACACTAGCCCAGTTCTAGTTCAGTTCTAGTTCAGTTCTAGTTCAGTTCTAGTTCAGTTCTAGTTCAGTTCTAGTTCAGTTCTAGTTCAGTTCTAGTTCAGTTCTAGTTCAGTTCTAGTTCAGTTCTAGTTCAGTTCTAGTTCAGTTCTAGTTCAGTTCTAGTTCAGTTCTAGTTCAGTTCTAGTTCAGTTCTAGTTCAGTTCTAGTTCAGTTCTAGTTCAGTTCTAGTTCAGTTCTAGTTCAGTTCTAGTTCAGTTCTAGTTCAGTTCTAGTTCAGTTCTAGTTCAGTTCTAGTTCAGTTCTAGTTCAGTTCTAGTTCAGTTCTAGTTCAGTTCTAGTTCAGTTCTAGTTCAGTTCTAGTTCAGTTCTAGTTCAGTTCTAGTTCAGTTCTAGTTCAGTTCTAGTTCAGTTTCTAGTTCAGGTTCTAGTTCAGTTATAGTTTCAGTTTCTAGTTCAGTTCTAGGTTCAGTTCTAGTTCATTCGAGTTCATTTCTAGTTTCATTTTCTAGTTCATTCTAGTTTCAGTTCTAGTTCAGTTCTAGTTCGTTCACGTCATTCTAGTTCATTTCTAGTTCAGTTCAGTTCATTCGAGTCAGTTCCTAGTTCAGTTTAAGTTCAGTTCTAGGTCCAGTTCTAGTTCAGTTTCTAGTTCCGTTCTAGTTCAGTTTAGTTCAGTCTATTCAAGTTCTAGTTCAGTTCTAGTTCAGTTCTCTAGTTCAGTTCTAGTTCAGTTTCCGTTTCTAGTCAGGTTCTAGTTCAGTTTCTAGTCCAGTCTAGTTCAGTTCTAGTTTCATTCTATTCACTTCTAGTTCAGTTCTAGTTCGTTCTATCATGTCCAATTTATTTAAAGACATATCAATATTTTCAGCTGACTCTGGCGTCTGACTATTTAGTCCATTTATAATATATATGTTATAAAATTTATACTGATTTTACAAATATATTTTTTTTAAATTTCTCCCCAGCCAACAACTTACTCGCATACAAAACAAAAATTTTAATAACAACTTAAATATAAACAAATTATGGGCAAAAGCAAACAAGTAGTGAATAGCTAATAAACAATTATATAAAAATGCAAAATAATGCTGATAAACGCGGCTGAGCTATTGAACAAGTAAATTAACAAAAGAGAGAGATCAAGATCAGAGAAATTTATTTAATTGAAATTTACTAGGAGGGGAGGCGTTATAAAATTATTTAAAAGTCGTTGTTGTATTTTTAAGTTTAAGAAAAACTTTTTTGTAGGTCAGTTAAGCAGTCAGATAAACAGGTTTAAAAGATTAAATAACAATAATTTAGATAATTATATAGAAACTATTATATCAAATAAGTAGGAGAATAAGTATAGAAGAGATAACTTAAAAAAAATTATCTTAGCATGATTTTACAAAAATACAAAATTATTAGTTGGGATAGGTCAATAGCTTTTGTAAAAAAAATAAATATTTCTACCACACTTAAGCTTCATTGCTTTACCTAATTATCACTGTTATATAAGTCTTTCTAGATAATTACTTTTAGAATTAATCAACATTTTGTAAAGTCATAAGTGACGAACAATTAATATCTTTCAATACACTTTGCAAATTATTTTATCATTAAGTAGTTCTCTCACAATCTAGCAATTAAAAACAAAAAAAATAAAATACAGTCGGGCGAGGCCGACCATATAATACCCAACACCAGTTATAAAAATAAAATGTGATTTAGTTTTCATAATAAAGTATTTAAGTTGAATTGTATCTTGTCTTAGATATACTTAAGCCATTTATTATTTATTAAGCCAATTATATTGTAGACATTTAAGCCATATTTTGAAGGGGGCTTTGTATAGGGGCTAGGGTCAAATGAGGCCTTATCATTATAAAATTCGTCAGCGTCATCAAGGCTAGTATGTCGAGATACGAGTTTATTAAACATAGTTATGAACTTAAGAGCCCTATTCGAGGGTTCAGTTGTATGGGGCCTAGGTGAAATAATGGACCGATGTTAACCATTTTCAATAGGCTTCGTCTATGGTACAATAGTAGATCATGTACAAAATTTCATTGAAGTATCTTCAAAATTGCGATCTGTAGTTTGATTACTAACACGACACAGATCGGTACACTTTAAGTTGGGTATAGGACCAATATTATTGTGCGTTACAAACACCAGCACAAACCTACTATACCCACCCCACTAAGGTGGTATAGGGTGTAAAAATAGCCAAACTACTACAGATAAGGTTCCACGTTCTAGTGTATAAAAACTGTTCGGTTTTTGTTAAAACAGTTTATTTATTCTTCGACCATAGTTTGGTTAACAAGTTGTTTATTTAATTTTGTCGAAGATGGAAGTGACTGCGGCATTACTTTACATCATCATAGCCATGGTTTCAGTGGCTATATATTTTGTGAAACGAAATATGAACTACTGGAAAGATCAGGGAATACCACATGAAGAACCACATCTATTAATGGGCAATTTTAGAGGTCTGCGCACCAAATATCAAGTGGGTGAGATAATAGGGAATTATTATAAAAAATTTAAGGGCACTGGACCCTTTGCTGGTATCCACATAGTACAACGTCCCGGAGTGGTATTGTTGGATAAGGCCCTTATTAAAAATGTGCTTATAAAAGATTTCAATAACTTTGTTAATCGGGGCATGTATTACAATGCGAAAAATGATCCCTTAACGGGTAATCTGTTCTTTTTGGATGGTCAATTATGGAGAGTTTTAAGAAACAAATTGTCACCCACTTTTACCTCGGGTAAAATGAAGTACATGTTTCCTACTGTTCTAAATGAGGCCGAGAAATTTATGGAAGTTCTGAAGGAGAAAGTAAATGAAGACCCTATAGTGGATGTACGTGATATGCTGGGTCGCTTTACCACCGATGTAATTAGCAGTGTTGCTTTTGGTATTGAGGTGAACAGTTTGAGAAATCAAAATACTGAATTTCCTCGATTAGGCCGAAAATTGACAGAACAGCCTCGCCACAATGCTCTGATAATGGCTTTTATTGATGGCTTTCCCAATTTATCGCGTAAATTGGGCATGCGCATAGTGCCCGAAGATGTTCATCAATTTTTCATGAAAACTATAACCGATACCATTACCTATAGAGAGAAACATAAAATAGAAAGAAACGACTTCTTGAAACTATTACTGGATATTAAGAATAACGAAGAATTGTCGGGTTTAACTATAGAAGAAATGTGTGCCCAGGTGTTTGTTTTCTTTTTGGGAGGATTTGAGACTTCTTCTTCTACCATGTCATTTACCTTATTCGAGTTGGCATTAAATCCTCACTTACAAGATCGTTTAAGAGAAGAGGTAAATGAGACCTATGACAATCATCAAGGATATAACTATGAATGCCTAAAGAATATGACATATTTGGATCAAGTATTATCAGGTGATTACAAACTAAAATTCTAAACTTTTTATAAAGATTTTTAAGCATTTATTTTATTATAGAAACTTTACGTAAATATCCTATTGTGGCACAACTTAACCGCCAGGCTGTTGGGGACTATGTGGTGCCCGGTCATCCTGAGTATGTGATTAAAAAAGGCATGCCCGTTTTGATACCAGTTTTGGGCATTCACCATGATTCCGAATTTTATCCCAATCCTCAGGAGTTTGATCCAGAACGTTTTGCTCCCGAAGTGGCCAAACAACGTGATCCTATTGAGTATTTACCATTCGGTGATGGTCCACGCAATTGTATTGGTGAACGTTTTGGCAAAATGCAATCCCGTTTAGGTTTAGCCAACTTGATTAGAAACTTCCGTTTCTCCACTTGTTCTAAGACTGAAATACCCATTAGGTTAGATCCTAAGGCTCCCACATATTCACCTAAAAATACTATTTATTTGAAAGTGGAAGCTATTTAATAAATGTTAAAATAATTATGTTAAAAAACTTATTTGTTTTATTATTAAAAAATGAGTGTTAAAAATGTTTTAAACCCTATTTTAGTTCAGTTCTAGTTCAGTTCTAGTTCAGTTCTAGTTCAGTTCTAGTTCAGTTCTAGTTCAGTTCTAGTTCAGTTCTAGTTCAGTTCTAGTTCAGTTCTAGTTCAGTTCTAGTTCTAGTTCAGTTCTAGTTCTAGTTCAGTTCTAGTTCAGTTCTAGTTCAGTTCTAGTTCAGTTCAGTTCTAGTTCAGATCTAGTTCAGTTCAGTTCAGTTCTAGTTCAGTTCTAGTTCAGTTCTAGTTCAGTTCTAGTTCAGTTCTAGTTCAGTTCTAGTTCAGTTCTAGTTCAGTTCTAGTTCAGTTCTAGTTCAGTTCTAGTTCAGTTCTAGTTCAGTTCTAGTTCAGTTCTAGTTCAGTTCTAGTTCAGTTCTAGTTCAGTTCTAGTTCAGTTCTAGTTCAGTTCTAGTTCAGTTCTAGTTCAGTTCTAGTTCAGTTCTAGTTCAGTTCAGTTCAGTTCTAGTTCAGTTCTAGTTCTAGTTCAGTTCTAGTTCAGTTCTAGTTCAGTTCTAGTTCAGTTCTAGTTCAGTTCTAGTTCAGTTCTAGTTCAGTTCTAGTTCAGTTCTAGTTCAGTTCTAGTTCAGTTCTAGTTCACTTCTAGTTCACTTCTAGTTCAGTTCTAGTTCAGTTCTAGTTCAGTTCTAGTTCAGTTCTAGTTCAGTTCTAGTTCAGTTCTAGTTCAGTTCTAGTTCAGTTCAGTTCTAGTTCAGTTCTAGTTCAGTTCTAGTTCAGTTCTAGTTCAGTTCTAGTTCAGTTCTAGTTCAGTTCTAGTTCAGTTCTAGTTCAGTTCTAGTTCAGTTCTAGTTCAGTTCTAGTTCAGTTCTAGTTCAGTTCTAGTTCAGTTCTAGTTCAGTTCTAGTTCAGTTCTAGTTCAGTTCTAGTTCAGTTCTAGTTCAGTTCTAGTTCAGTTCTAGTTCAGTTCAGTTCTAGTTCAGTTCTAGTTCAGTTCAGTTCTAGTTCAGTTCTAGTTCAGTTCTAGTTCAGTTCTAGTTCAGTTCTAGTTCAGTTCTAGTTCAGTTCTAGTTCAGTTCTAGTTCAGTTCTAGTTCAGTTCTAGTTCAGTTCTAGTTCAGTTCTAGTTCAGTTCTAGTTCAGTTCTAGTTCAGTTCTAGTTCAGTTCTAGTTCAGTTCTAGTTCAGTTCTAGTTCAGTTCTAGTTCAGTTCTAGTTCAGTTCTAGTTCAGTTCTAGTTCAGTTCTAGTAGTTCAGTTCTAGTTCAGTTCTAGTTCAGTTCTAGTTCAGTTCTAGTTCAGTTCTAGTTCAGTTCTAGTTAGTTCAGTTCTAGTTCAGTTCTAGTTCAGTTCTAGTTCAGTTGTAGTTCAGTTCTAGTTCAATTCTAATTCAGTTCTAGTTCAGTTCTAGTTCAGTTCTAGTTCAGTTCTAGTTCAGTTCTAGTTCAGATCTATTTTAGTTCTTGTTCAGTTCTTAATCATTACAATTAATATATTAAAATAACATTGTCAATATTTCGACTTACTATAGACAGTCTGAGTAATTTAGTTCGTTTATAGAATATAATGTTATAAACATTTTTTTAGTTCTCCCCATCGAACAACTTATTCGAATACAAACAATGATTTGGTAAAAAAAACTTAATAACAACTTAAAATATAAACAAATTAGTTCAACAAATTATGGACACTAGCAAACAGGTGATGAATAGCTAATAAACAATCATAAAAAATGCAAAGTAATGCTGATAAACGCTACTGAGCTATTGAACAAGTAAATTAGCAAAAGAGATAATAGATAATTATGAAATAGAAACCATTTTTGAGAGAAGCAGTAGATAAAATGCGTATAACACTGTTATAAGAGAGATTACATTAAAGAAAAGTTATCTTAGCATGAATTTTCAAAAATATGTACAAAATTATCACAAAAATATATTGCTACCACACTTAACATTCATTGCTTTATCAATTCTATAAAGTTATCAAGATAATGACTTTTAGAATTAAAGAATTATTATCAAAAGATAACCCACTTTAAATCATATCAATAATAACTTTGATGTTCTTCTAATTTTTGCCAAGTCATATGTGAGAAACAATTTATAGCTTTCAGTACTTTTTGCCAAAATTTTATCTTTACACTCACACTCTCGCAATTAAAAACAAAAATGGCCAATATACAGCAGATAAGAGTCCACGTTCTAGTATATAAAAAGTGTTGGATTTAACAAAATCAGTTTATTTATACTTCAAACATAGTTTTGTTAACAAGTTGTTTATTTAATTTTGCCGAAAATGGAAGTGACTACGGCATTACTTTACTTCATCATAGCCGTAGTTTCAGTGGCTTTATATTTTGTCAAACGAAATCTAAACTACTGGAAAGATCAGGGAATACCACATGAAGAACCACATTTATTAATGGGCAATTTTAGAGGTCTGCGCACCAAATATCAAGTGGGTGAGATAATAGGAAATTATTATAAAAAATTTAAGGGTACTGGACCCTTTGCGGGTATCCACATAGTACAACGTCCCGGAGTGGTGTTGTTGGATAAGGCCCTTATTAAAAATGTTCTTATAAAGGATTTTAATAACTTTGTTAATCGCGGCATGTATTACAATGAGAAAAATGATCCCTTAACCGGTAATCTATTCTTTATGGATGGTCAGTTGTGGAGAGTTTTAAGAAACAAATTGTCACCCACTTTTACATCGGGTAAAATGAAGTACATGTATCCTACTGTTCTAAGTGTGGCCGAGAAATTTATACAAGTTCTGAAAGCGAAAGTAAATGAGGACCCTATAGTGGATGTACGTGACATGCTGGGACGCTTTACCACCGATGTGATTAGTAGTGTTGCTTTTGGTATTGAGGTGAACAGTTTGAGAAATCCCAATTCTGAATTTCCTCGATTAGGCCGTAAATTGATAGAACAGCCTCGCCACAATGCTCTGATCATGGCTTTTATTGATGGCTTCCCTAATTTATCGCGTAAGTTGGGCATGCGCATAGTGCCCGAAGATGTGCATCAATTTTCATGAAAACTATAACCGACACTATTGCCTATAGAGAAAAACATAAAATAGAAAGAAATGACTTCTTAAAACTATTGTTGGATATTAAAAACAATGAAGAATTGTCGGGTTTAACTATAGAAGAAATGTGTGCTCAGGTGTTTGTTTTCTTTTTGGGAGGCTTCGAGACATCCTCTTCTACCATGTCATTTGCCTTATTCGAGTTGGCTTTAAATCCCCATTTGCAGGAACGTTTAAGAGAAGAAGTAAATGAGGCATATGAAAATCATAAAGGTTTTAACTATGAATGTCTTAAGAATATGACCTATTTGGATCAAGTATTATCAGGTAATTACTAATAAAAGTACAAACATTAAAAACCGATGTTTTAATAACTTCTATTAATATAGAAACTTTACGTAAATATCCCATTGTGGCTCAACTTAACCGCCAGGCTGCTCAGGATTATGTCGTGCCCGGTCATCCTGAGTATGTGATTAAAAAAGGCATGCCCGTTTTGATACCAGTTTTGGGCATCCAACATGATCCTGAATTTTATCCCAATCCTCAAGAGTTTGACCCAGAACGTTTTGCTCCCGAAGTGGCGAAACAGCGTGATCCTATTGAATATTTACCGTTTGGTGATGGTCCACGCAACTGTATTGGCGAACGTTTTGGCAAAATGCAATCCCGTTTAGGTTTAGCCAATTTGATTAGAAACTTCCGTTTCTCCACCTGTTCTAAGACTGAAATACCCATTAAGTTAGATCCTAAGGCTGCCACCTATTCACCTAAGAATACTATTTATTTGAAAGTGGAAGCTATTTAAGATTTTGTTTAATAAATTTTAAAATAATTATGTTAAAAAAACTTATTTGTTTATTTATTAATTAGTGAGTGTTAAAAATGTTTTAAAACCCATTTCTAGTTCAGTTCTAGTTCAGTTCTAGTTCAGTTCTAGTTCAGTTCTAGTTCAGTTCTAGTTCAGTTCTAGTTCAGTTCTAGTTCAGTTCTAGTTCAGTTCTAGTTCAGTTCTAGTTCAATTCTAGTTCTGCTCTAGTTCAGTTCTAGTTCAGTTCTAGTTCAGTTCTAGTTCAGTTCTAGTTTTAGTTCAATTCTAGTTCAGTTCTAGTTCAGTTCTAGTTCAGTTCTAGTTCAGTTCTAGTTCAGTTCTAGTTCAGTTCTAGTTCAGTTCTAGTTCAGTTCTAGTTCAGTTCTAGTTCAGTTCTAGTTCATTCTAGTTCAGTTCTAGTTCAGTTCTAGTTCAGTTCTAGTTCAGTTCTAGTTCAGTTCTAGTTCAGTTCTAGTTCATTCTAGTTCAGTTCTAGTTCAGTTCTAGTTCAGTTCTAGTTCAGTTCTAGTTCAGTTCTAGTTCAGTTCTAGTTCAGTTCTAGTTCAGTTCTAGTTCAGTTCTAGTTTTCAGTTCTAGTTCAGTTCTAGTTCAGTTCTAGTTCAGTTCTAGTTCAGTTCTAGTTCAGTTTTAGTTCAGTTCTAGTTCAGTTCTAGTTCAGTTCTAGTTCAGTTCTAGTTCAGTTCAGTTCAGTTCTAGTTCAGTTCTAGTTCAGTTATAGTTCAGTTATAGTTCAGTTCTAGTTCAGTTCTAGTTCAGTTCTAGTTCAGTTCTAGTTCAGTTCTAGTTCAGTTCTAGTTCAGTTCTAGTTCAGTTCTAGTTCAGTTCTAGTTCAGTTCTAGTTCAGTTCTAGTTCAGTTCTAGTTCAGTTCTAGTTCAGTTCTAGTTCAGTTCTAGTTCAGTTCTAGTTCAGTTCTAGTTCAGTTCTAGTTCAGTTCTAGTTCAGTTCTAGTTCAGTTCTAGTTCAGTTCTAGTTCAGTTCTAGTTCAGTTCTAGTTCAGTTCTAGTTCAGTTCTAGTTCAGTTCTAGTTCAGTTCTAGTTCAGTTCTAGTTCAGTTCAAGTTCAGTTCTAGTTCAGTTCAAGTTCAGTTCTAGTTCAGTTCTAGTTCAGTTCTAGTTCAGTTCTAGTTCAAGTTCAGTTCTAGTTCAAGTTGAGTTCTAGTTCAGTTCTAGTTCGGTTCTAGTTCAGTTCTAGTTCAGTTCTAGTTCAGTTCTAGTTCAGTTCTAGTTCAGTTCAAGTTCAGTTCTAGTTCAGTTCTAGTTCAGTTCTAGTTCAGTTCTAGTTCAGTTCTATTTCAGTTCTATTTCAGTTCTAGTTCAGTTCTAGTTCGGTTCTAGTTCAGTTCTAGTTCAGTTCTAGTTCAGTTCTAGTTCAGTTCTAGTTCAGTTCTAGTTCAGTCTAGTTCAGTTCTAGTTCAGTTCTAGTTCAGTTCTAGTTCAGTTTTCTAGTTCAGTTCTAGTTCAGTTCTAGTTCAGTTCTAGTTCAGTTCTAGTTCAGTTCTAGTTCAGTTCTAGTTCAGTTCTAGTTCAGTTCTAGTTCAGTTCTAGTTCAGTTCTAGTTCAGTTCTAGTTCAGTTCTAGTTCAGTTCTAGTTCAGTTCTAGTTCAGTTCTAGTTCAGTTCTAGTTCAGTTCTAGTTCAGTTCTAGTTCAGTTCTAGTTCAGTTCTAGTTCAGTTCTAGTTCAGTTCTAGTTCAGTTCTAGTTCAGTTCTAGTTCAGTTCTAGTTCAGTTCTAGTTCAGTTCTAGTTCAGTTCTAGTTCAGTTCTAGTTCAGTTCTAGTTCAGTTCTAGTTCAGTTCTAGTTCAGTTCAGTTCAGTTCTAGTTCAGTTCTAGTTCAGTTCTAGTTCAGTTCTAGTTCAGTTCTAGTTCAGTTCTAGTTCAGTTCTAGTTCAGTTCTAGTTCAGTTCTAGTTCAGTTCTAGTTCAGTTCTAGTTCAGTTCTAGTTCAGTTCTAGTTCAGTTCTAGTTCAGTTCTAGTTCAGTTCTAGTTCAGTTCTAGTTCAGTTCTAGTTCAGTTCTAGTTCAGTTCTAGTTCAGTTCTAGTTCAGTTCTAGTTCAGTTCTAGTTCAGTTCTAGTTCAGTTCTAGTTCAGTTCTAGTTCAGTTCTAGTTCAGTAGTTCAGTTCTAGTTCAGTTCTAGTTCAGTTCTAGTTCAGTTCTAGTTCAGTTCTAGTTCAGTTCTAGTTCAGTTCTGGTTTAGTTCTAGTTCTGTTCTAGTTCAGTTCAGTTCTAGTTCTAGTTCAGTTCTAGTTTAGTTCTAGTTCAGTTCTAGTTCTGTTCTAGTTCTGTTCTAGTTCTGTTCTAGTTCTGTTCTAGTTCTGTTCTAGTTCTGTTCTAGTTCAGTTCTAATTCTCGATAAATTTAAAATTTCAACACAATATCGTATTTAAAATGTAATTGGAGTTAATCAATATAACAGTGAAATTTTTTATTCATATTTATTTCGTCCAGAAGTCAGATAATGTTCAATGTCCCAGCAACTTAGTAATTGGTACCATTCTTATCAAATTTCCCACGAGTTTTTTTTAGAAACAACAAATGTCTTATGAAATGTCAACATTAGGTTACTAAACTACCTTGTTTATACTAGAAACATTGTTATTGTAGTTCTTTAAAGTTTTGGCACAATTTGTTTAGAAAATGATTTGGCAATTTCAGTGATAAGAAAGTGCCGGTATTAGACACAACAATATGACAAGAATACTTAATAAATAATTAAAAACTTGTCATTGCAAATATAGAAAATTAAATATATTTTTGTATTAATGTGGTATAAGTAAGTAGTATGTTTAGTTAGTTTTTATGTTTGTTACACACGAAATTTTGCTCAACTGTTGAAATTTTCCCAAAAAAAAAAATCATATTATTGCTTGTTGTAGGTGAATTGTCGTATTTTAATCGAAATATTAAATTTTAATTGAAATATCGAATTTTCATTTTATATTTTTGGTGAAATATTATATATTTGATGAAATATGGCTAAATATCTATAGTGAAAACTTTTAACACCAAATAAACAAATTTCTCACACAATTTGAATCGCCTAACGTAGAGTGCAAGTTGTCTAATCATTAAAACTGAAAATGACATCCAGATAATTATCAATACAGTTGAATACTCAAGAACACTTTTACACAAATACAAACAAAAACAGAATGCAATTTGTGCTACAAGCTATAAAAACTCGGACTATTGGTCATGCTTCAGTCATTTCGGAAAAGTTGATTTTTAAATAAAGATCCACTATGGCAGTAATAACAACGTACTTACTTTACCTTATAATTGTCGTAGTTTCCGTGGCATTATATTTTATTAAACGCAACCTTAATTATTGGAAAGATCTGGGTATACCTCACGAAGAACCGCATTTGTTATGGGGCAATTTAAAGGGTTTACGTACTAAATACCATATTAGTGAAATAGCAGCAAATTATTATAGAAAATTTAAGGGCAGCGGTCCATTTGCGGGTTTACTTTTTATGCAACGTCCAGGTGTGGTGCTATTGGATAAAACTCTTATCAAAAATGTGCTCATTAAAGATTTCAATAATTTCACCGATCGTGGTTTATACTATAATGAGAAAACGGATCCTTTGTCGGGACATTTATTTTTAATAGATGGCCAAAAGTGGAAAATTTTAAGAAATAAACTATCACCCACATTTACTTCGGGCAAAATGAAATATATGTATCCTACTTTGTTAAAAGTGACCGATCAACTTATTAGTGTTATGAAAGAGAAAGTAAACCAGGATCCTATGGTTAATATGCACGATATGCTGGGACGTTATACCACTGACATTATAAGTAGCTGTGCTTTTGGCATTGAGTGCAATAGTTTGGGTAATCCTAATTCAGAATTTCCCCGCATGGGTAAAAAGTCCATAAAAGAACAGAGACACAATACTATTGTCATGGCCTTGATAGAAAATTTCCCTCGTTTGGCACGTAAACTGGGCATGCGCATATTCCCCGAAGATGTTCATCAATTCTTTATGAGAACTGTAAAGGATACTATAGCCTATAGAAAAGAACATAAAATACAAAGAAATGATTTCTTAAATATTTTACTTGAAATGAAAAATAATGAAAATGATAAATCGGCTCTAGGTGGTTTAAGTATTGAAGAAATCTGTGCCCAAGTATTTGTGTTCTTTCTGGGTGGATTTGAAACCTCATCTTCAACTATGACATATGCTTTACATGAATTGGCTCAACAGCACGAATTGCAAGAACGTTTAAGACAAGAGGTTAATGAGGTATTTGAAAATAGTTCGGATGGTAAAATAACATATGAAGATCTAAAAAATATGAGCTATTTACATCAAGTGATATCAGGTAAATAAGAATGTTTGGATTATTTAAAGTCATTGGGAAATATTGTAAAAAAAATGCTTTCATTTTCAGAGACTCTGCGCAAACATCCCGTTGTAGCCCAGCTGCATAGACAGCCTCTTAATGATTATGTAGTCCCTGGCTTTCCCCAGTATGTGATTAAAAAAGGCATGCCTATTTTAATACCCGTACTGGGTTTACAACATGACCCTGAGCTATTTCCCCAACCAGAAGTATTCGATCCTGAACGTTTTATACCCGAAATGATCAAACAACGTGATTCGGTGGACTACATGCCGTTTGGTGATGGCCCTCGCAATTGTATTGGTGAACGTTTTGGTCAAATGCAAACACGTTTAGGTTTAGCATATCTAATAAGAAATTTCCAATTCTCCACATGTCCCCAGACTGAAATACCCCTAGTTATTGATCCCAAAGCCATGGCATATGTACCGAAAAATAATGTTTATCTGAAATTAGAGGAAATAAGTTGCTAATAAGTTATATACATAGGTATATCATTATATGTAGACTTTTATAATAAATATTAAATTAAAAAATATTCTAAATGCAACTTAATTTAGGTGCAGTTAAACCGAAAGTTATCAATAGATTTTAAATTCATTTAAAATTTTATAAACAAATAACAGAAATACATAGAGAATATTAATGCAGTTTGAAATTGTTTTTAGTATTCAAATTTATTTCAATTAAGTTTGGAGCAAAATGACTATATTACTGCTTGTATTAAGAGAGAGAGAGAGAGAGTGAGAGGGAGAGTAAATGTATAGGACAAGTAAACAAATGATAATTGAATTAAAAATTATAATAGAGAATACCCTACATAATTGTTAACATTAAATAAATTCATAGTATTTGGTGAAATACTGAACAGTTTTTTAAAATATCATATAATTGATGAACTTTTGTATTTAAGGGAAATATCGAATTTATAGTGAAATATGGTATATTCTATGATATATTGTATTTTTAGTGAATTTTAGTATTTTTGGTAAAATATCGCATTTTATGTGATATGTCGTATTTTTGGTAAAATGTTATATTTTGGTGAAATTTTGAATTTTTGGCGAAATTTTAAATTTTTTGTACATTTTCACATTTTTAATTTTTGGTGAAATATTGAATTTTTGGTGAAGTTTTGAAATTTTAAGTGAAATATCATTTTAATTTTAGGTGATTTGCTGAAATATCTTATTTTAGATGAAAGAATATTTGGTGAAATATTGTATTTTTAGTGAATTTATCACATTTTTGGTGATATATAGTATTTTATGTAAAATATCATATTTTAGGTGAAATGTAGAATTTTTTTGTGAAATTTTTAGTTTTTTTTTTGTGAAATTTTGTATTTTTGGTCAAATATTTTATTATTGGTGAAATTTTAAGTGAAATATTATATATTTTATTTTAGGTGAATTAACTTATATTTGCTGAAATATCTTATTTTAGTTGAAAGAATATTTGGTGAAATATTGTATTTTTAGTAAATTATCACATTTTTGGTGAAATGTAGTATTATAAGTAAAATATCGTATTTTTTGGTGAAATATTGATTTTTTTGTGAAATTTTTTATTTTTGGTGAAATTTTTAGTTTTTTGGGAAATTTTGAAATTTTAAGTGAAATATTATTTTTTTTAGTTTAGGTGAATTAACGTCCATTTGCTGAAATATCTTATTTTAAGTGAAAGAATATTTTGTGAAATATTGTATTTTTAGTGAATTGTCACTAAATATTTTAATTAAAATATCGTATTTAAGGTGAAATGTTGAATTTTTTGTGAAATTTTTAATTTTTGGTGAAATTTTTTGAAATTTTATATAAAAAATTATATTTTTTAGTTTTAGTGAATTAACTTATATTTCTTGGAATATCTTATTTTAGGTGAAAGAATATTCGGTTAAGTATTGTTTTTTTTAGTGAATTATCACATTTTTGGTGAAATATAGTATTTTTAGTGAAATATCGTATTTTAGGATATATGTAGAATTCTTGGTGAAATATTCCATTTCAATGAAATATTTGGTGACTTATCGAATATTTGCTGAAATATCTTACTTTAGGTGAAGGTTTAATTTTTGGTGAAAAATTGTATTTTAGGTGAAATGTAGAATTTTTGGTGAAATATTGTATTTTTGGTGAAATATTGTATTTTTGGTAAAATATAATATTTTTGATTGAATATCATATTTTTGATAAAATAAGTATTTTATTTAAAATATTGGAATTTTTGTGAAATATCGCATTTTTAGTGAAATATCATATTTTTGGTGAAATATAGTATTTTGGTGAAATATCGTAAATTTTCTAAAAAAAATAACTCCTACAACCTCTTTAACTGTTGTTTGTTATCCATGTTCATTCATGGCGATTTATATAATATCGTAAATTTAAAATGAGTTCCTGAAAGTACCGTAATATAATGACTTAGTCCACTAAGAATCGATTCTTCCAAAAATGATTACCATGATTTTACTCATTCATTACATTTATGCTAATTTATAATACCTGTATGTATGTATCGTTAATAATATATGGATCAGGGTGTTTATCGGAAGGGTGCCAATTATGGGTCAATTATAGATCGAACTATATATAATTTTGTATATAATTTAATTTATTTTATCCTCCTAGCTACTCTAGTTTAGATTCTATATAGTTTTTAAAAGCACGGTTGAATATAGCTAGATCTTCTCAGAAGCTAACAAGAGTCCAGTACAACTTTTATGGATGTACGAACGATACTATGATATTTTACAAACGGAATGATAAATTAAATATACCTCCATCGCATTAGATAGTTAGCAAACACAACTATAGTTTCTACCTATCTCTCTCTCTCTCTCTCTCTCTTATCACAGAGCACAAAATTCACAATCATTACTAGACCCATACAATTAAGTTTACAAATTTCTTATCATATAATATATACACAATCTCAGACTGATACTGACAACTAGTTAGTGTTCAGTCATTAAGCAGACGTTCATTATATTAAATTAAAAACCATGGAAGTAACATCACTATTGCTGTATCTCATAATCGTCTTAGTTTCGGTGGCATTATATTTTATTAAACGTAATCTAAATTATTGGAAAGATCGGGGTATACCACATGAAGAACCTCACCTTATATGGGGAAATTTAAAGGGTTTGCGCACCCAGTATCATATTGGAGAAATAGCAGCAAATTATTATAGAAAATTTAAGGGCAGCGGTCCCTTTGCGGGTTTACTTTTTGTACAACGTCCAGGAGTAGTGCTACTGGATAAAGCTCTTATCAAAAATGTGCTTATTAAAGATTTCAATAATTTCACCGATCGTGGTATGTACTATAATGAGAAATCAGATCCCTTGACAGGCCATTTATTTTTGGTGGATGGCCAAAAGTGGAAAATTTTAAGAAATAAACTGTCACCCACTTTTACTTCGGGCAAAATGAAATTTATGTATCCTACTTTACTAAAAGTGACCGATCAATTTATTAGTGTAATGAAAGAAAAAGTAAAGGAGGATGCTATTGTCAATATACAAGATATGTTGGGACGTTATACCACCGACATTATAAGTAGCTGTGCTTTTGGAATTGAATGTAATAGTTTGGTTAATCCTAATTCGGAATTTCCTACAATGGGCAAAAAAGCTATGAGGGAACAGAGACACAATGCTGCGGTCATGGCCTTGATTGAAAATTTCCCGCGTTTAGCGCGTAAATTGGGCATGCGCATATTCCCCGAAGATGTTCATCAATTCTTTATGAGAACTGTGAAGGATACTATAGCCTATAGAGAAGAACATAAAATACAAAGAAATGATTTCTTAAATATTTTACTTGAAATGAAAAATAATGAAAATGATAAATCTGGTTTGGGTGGCTTAAGTGTTGAAGAGATTTGTGCTCAAGTGTTTGTTTTCTTTTTGGGAGGTTATGATACTTCTTCAGCAACCATAACTTATGCTTTATACGAACTGGCTCAACAGCCCAAATTGCAGGAACATTTAAGACAAGAGATTAATCAGGTGTTTGAAAATAGCGAAGATAACCAAATAGCATATGAAGATCTAAAGGATTTGAAATATTTACTACAAGTATTAGCGGGTAAGTTTTAATTTTCATTTAAACTATATTTAAGTCATTCATTATATTATCTATTTTAGAAACCCTGCGCAAATACCCTAGTGGTCCATTACTTTTCGCAAAGCTTTAAATGATTACATAGTTCCCGGTCATCCTAAGTATGTGATTAAAAAACACATGCCTATTTTAATACCTGTACTGGGATTGCATCATGATCCTGAATTCTACCCCAAACCTCAAGAATACGATCCTGAACGTTTTACCCCCGAACTAGCCAGACAACGTGACTCTATGGAGTATTTACCCTTTGGAGATGGTCCCCGCAATTGTATTGGTGAACGTTTTGGTCAAATGCAAACACGTTTAGGTTTAGCTTATTTAATTAGAAATTTCCATTTCTCTACTTGTTCTCAGACCGAAATACCCATTATATCTGATCCGAAATCTTTTACATATTTACCGAAAAATATAGTTTATTTAAAGGTGGAGGAAGTAATGTAAATAACACCTGCTGTTTGATGAATTATCTAATCATCAGTTGGCTAACGCTAATAGGCATTAGCCGAAACATTAATTTGCTTTTGGCGATAATTAGAATTAATTACATATGTTAATAAAGCGTTTTGAGAGAACATAAATAGTACTTTTACTCTTATCTAAAATGGCATTTTGTATCCTATACTACTAAAAATAATTATAGGGAACGATCAGTCCCACTGTCTGTTAAAATCATGGTTGTTGGTATAAGATAAAATTTTGCAAAAATTATGCGTTTCTTCTCTAAAAATTTGAATCTGGGACCAATTGCTAGCATGGAAAAGCGATCGAAATTTCCAAGAAAATTTCTAAAATTCTAGAAATTTAGTTAGTTAGTTAGTTAGTTAGTTAGTTAGTTAGGTAGTTAGTTAGTTTTAGTTAGTTAGTTAGTTAGTTAGTTTGTTTGTTAGTTAGTTAGTTAGTTAGTTAGTTAGTTAGTTAGTTAGTTAGTTCGTTTCGTTCGTTCGTTTCGTTCGTTCGTTCGTTCGTTCGTTCGTTCGTTCGTTCGTTCGTTCGTTCGTTCGTTCGTTCGTTCGTTCGTTCGTTTTCGTTCGTTCGTTCGTTCGTTCGTTCGTTCGTTTTCTTTCGTTCGTTCGTTCGTTCGTTCGTTCGTTCGTTCTTCGTTCGTTCGTTCGTTCGTTCGTTCGTTCGTTTCGTTCGTTTCGTTCGTTCGTTCGTTCTTCGTTCGTTCGTTCGTTCGTTCGTTCGTTCGTTCGTTCGTTCGTTCGTTCGTTAGTTCGTTCGTTCGTTCGTTCGTTTCGTTCGTTCGTTCGTTTCGTTCGTTCGTTCGTTCGTTCGTTCGTTCGTTCTTTCGTTCGTTCGTTCTTAGTCGTTCGTTCGTTCTTCGTTCGTTCGTTCGTCGTTCGTTCGTTCGTTCGTTTCGTTCGTTCGTTCGTTCGTTCGTTCGTTTCGTTCGTTCGTTCGTTCGTTCGTTCGTTCGTTCGTTCGTTGTTCGTTAGTTCGTATTCGTTAGTTTCTTCGTTCTTAGTTCGTTCGTTCGTTCGTTCGTTCGTTCGTTCGGTCGTTCGTTCGTTCGTTCGTTCGTTGCCCGGTTAGTTCGTTCGTTCGTTCGTTTCGTTGTTCGTTCGTTCGTTGCTCGTTACGTTCATTCGTTCGTTCGTTCGTTTCGTTAGTGCGTTCTTCGTTCGTTCCGTTCGTATCGTTCGTTCGTTAGTTCGTTACGTTCGTTTCGTTTCGTTCGTTGTTACGTAGTTCGTTCTACGTTCGTTCGCGTTCGGTCGTTCGTTAGTTCGTTCGTTCGTTAGTTAGTTCTTCGTTCGTTCGTTCGTTCGGTTCGTTCGTTCGTTCGTTAGTTCGTCGTTTCGTTACGTTTCGTTCGTGCGTTCGTTCGTTCGTTCGTTCGTTCGTTCGTGGTTCGTTCGTTCGTTCTTCGGTTCGTTCGGTCGTTCGTCGTTCTCGTTCGTTCGTTCGTTCTTCGTTCGTTCGTTCGTTCGTTCGTTCGTTCGTTCGTTCGTTCGTTCGTTCGTTCGTTCGTTCTTCGTTCGTTCGTTCGTTCGTTTCGTTCGTTCGTTCGTTCGTTTGTTCGTTCGTTCGTTCGTTCGTTCGTTCGTTCGTTCGTTCGTTCGTTCGTTCGTTCGTTCTTTTTCGTTTCGTTCGTTCGTTCGTTCGTTCGTTCGTTCGTTCGTTCGTTCGTTCGTTCGTTCGTTCGTTCGTTTCGTTCGTTCGTTCGTTCGTTCGTTCGTTCGTTCGTTCGTTTTCGTTCGTTCGTTCTTCGTTCGTTCGTTCGTTCGTTCTCGTTCGTTCGTTCGTTCGTTCGTTCGTTCGTTCGTTCGTTCGTTCGTTCGTTTCGTTCGTTCGTTCGTTCGTTGTTCGTTCGTTCGTTCGTTTTCGTTCGTTCGTTCGTTCGTTCGTTCGTTCGTTCGTTCGTTCGTTCGTTGTTCGTTCGTTCGTTTCGTCGTTCGTTCGTTCGTTCGTTCGTTCGTTCGTTCGTTCGTTCGTTCGTTCTTCGTTCGTTCGTTCGTTCGTTTCGTTCGTTCGTTCGTTCGTTCGTTCGTTCGTTCGTTCGTTCGTTCGTTCGTTCTTCGTTCGTTTCGTTCGTTCGTTCGTTCGTTCGTTCGTTCGTTCGTTCGTTCTTGTTCGTTCGTTCGTTCGTTCGTTCGTTCGTTCGTTCGTTCGTTCTTCGTTCGTTCGTTCGTTCGTTTTCGTTCGTTCGTTCGTTCGTTCGTTCGTTCGTTCGTTCGTTCGTTGTTCGTTCGTTCGTTCGTTCGTTCGTTCGTTCGTTTCGTTCGTTCGTTTCGTTCGTTCGTTCGTTCGTTCGTTCGTTCGTTCGTTCGTTCGTTCGTTTTCGTTCGTTCGTTCGTTCGTTCTTTTCGTTCGTTCGTTCGTTCGTTGTTCTTCGTTCGTTTTCGTTCGTTTCGTTTCGTTCGTTCGTTTCTTCGTTCGTTCGTTCGTTCGTTCGTTCGTATCGTTCGTATCGTTCGTTCGTTCGTTCTCGTTCGTTCTGTTCGTTTCGTTCGTTTCGTTTCGTTAGTTCGTTCGATTCGTTTCGTTCGTTCAGGTTCGTTCGTTCGTTCGTTCCGTTCGTTCGTTCGGTGTTCGTTCGTGCGTTCGTCGTTCGTTCGTTATTCGTTCGTTCGTTCGTTAGTTTTGGTAGCCAACTGCCCACAACCGTTACGCTACCTCGCCGAATTTCATTGTTCATCGCTTTGAGTGATGCTCCCAACCCAGATGCACTGGAAATAGACAGAAAGAAATTCCTAATAAGTCCCAAAAATGGGATAAAAAAGGAGAGAAGAATAAATTAATTCGCTGCAACAACAGATCAATTTCTCTTGGGAAAAAGCTTTCTTGTAAGAGAGAAGATTAGTTCCTCAAAAAATAATAGCTTTTCATATGTTTTTGCATTTCTCATTATTCAGTATTAATTCTGAAGTTGATAAAAGTGTTTAAAAAAGTCAAACGACGAGCAAAAAATGTTTCTAATATTTGGTAGCTTAGTATTTTCTCTAATAAATATTTTAATATTCTCCCTATACAATCGATATACCTATTGGAAAAGGCGTGGGGTTTTATATGAGACAGCTGTACCGCCCTTTGGAAATTTCCAGGGATTAGGCAAGACCAAACATATCAGTGATATTCTTAATAAACTATATAGAAAATTTAAAGGCAAAGCTCCTTTTTGTGGAGTTTATATTTTCTATCCAGATCAGCCGTTTTACTTGATTTGGATTTAATTAAGAATGTCTTAATCAAGGACTTTGGCAGTTTTCAAGATCGTCATGCTTTTCATAATGTGGAAGAAGATCCCTTAACAGGACATTTGGTAAATTTGGAGGGAGAAGAATGGCGTGCCATGAGAGCAAAACTAACACCGGTATTTACTTCAGCTAAAATGAAGTATATGTTTTCCACGATGTTGGCAGTGAGTAGGAATTTTTCCGAGACTTTAAGAACAGAGTTAGCCAACAGCTTAGATCAGGTATTAGAAATAAAAGATCTTTGTGCCAGATTTACTACAGTTTTTACTATCGTTTGGCTAATAATATCAAACGTAATGATTTCATAGATTTATTAATAGAATTAAAAAGTAAAACTGATCAATTAGAACACAAAGCTCACGGAATAGATTTGTCACAAGGTTTGACCATCGAGCAAATGGCAGCCCAAAACTTTGTATTTTTCCTAGGAGGTTTTGAAACATCTTCGACTACCATATCATTTTGTCTTTACGAATTGGCCAAACATATGGAAATACAAGAAAAATTAAGACAAGAAATATAGCAGACGATTAAGGAAAGCAACAATGTTATTACGTATGAAGGGGTAAATTCCATGTTATATTTGGAACAAGTTATAGCAGGTAATTATTGCCCAACTATTAAAATTTAAAATGTTATTAAATGTATATATGTTTCTTTAGAAACTCTGCGTCTATATCCCGTTTTAAGCAATTTGGTGCGCTATACCAATACTGACTACCGAATACCCAATACAGACTTAGTGCTAGAAAAAGGCACCGGTATAGTTATACCCATCTCTGGCATACACACGGATCCGGAATATTATGATGAACCTATGAAATTTAATCCCAATCGTTTTTTGCCAGAAGAAATAGAAAAACGTCACAAAGCTGCCTATTTGCCCTTCGGTATTGGTCCACGCAATTGTATTGGTGCTCGTTTTGCTAAAATGCAAACTAAATTGGGTTTAATTTTCCTTCTTCGCCACTATCGTGTTGAGTGTTGTGATCGTACCGAAATACCTATAGTATTGGATAAGAAAAACTTTATGATGGCCCCAAAAAATGGCGTATATTTGAGAATGGTTGAGGTGTAATTATTAGAAAAATTAAAATAAATATCTTTTAAACTATAATTTGTCTTTTCTTAATTATACAACTAAGATTTAAAAATACAACAGTTCTACTTCAGTTCTAGTTCAGTTCTAGTTCAGTTCTAGTTCAGTTCTAGTTCAGTTCTAGTTCAGTTCTAGTTCAGTTCTAGTTCAGTTCTAGTTCAGTTCTAGTTCAGTTCTAGTTCAGTTCTAGTTCAGTTCTAGTTCAGTTCTAGTTCAGTTCTAGTTCAGTTCTAGTTCAGTTCTAGTTCAGTTCTAGTTCAGTTCTAGTTCAGTTCTAGTTGTAGTTCAGTTCTAGTTGTTAGTTCAGTTCTAGTTGTAATTCAGTTTCTAGTTGTAGTCAGTTCTAGTTGTAGTAAGTTCTAGTTGTAGTTCAGTTCTAGTTGTAGTTCATTCTAGTTCAGTTCTAGTTCAGTTCTAGTTCAGTTCTAGTTCAGTTCTAGTTCAGTTCTAGTTCAGTTCTAGTTCAGTTCTAGTTCAGTTCTAGTTCAGTTCTAGTTCAGTTCTAGTTCAGTTCTAGTTCAGTTCTAGTTCAGTTCTAGTTCAGTTCTAGTTCAGTTCTAGTTCAGTTCTAGTTCAGTTCTAGTTCAGTCTAGTTCAGTTCTAGTTCAGTTCTAGTTCAGTTCTAGTTCAGTTCTAGTTCAGTTCTAGTTCAGTTCTAGTTCAGTTCTAGTTCAGTTCTAGTTCAGTTCTAGTTCAGTTCTAGTTCAGTTCTAGTTCAGTTCTAGTTCAGTTCTAGTTTCAGTTCTAGTTCAGTTCTAGTTCAGTTCTAGTTCAGTTCTAGTTCAGTTCTAGTTTCAGTTCTAGTTCAGTTCTAGTTCAGTTCTAGTTCAGTTCTAGTTCAGTTCTAGTTCAGTTCTAGTTCAGTTCTAGTTCAGTTCTAGTTCAGTTCTAGTTCAGTTCTAGTTCAGTTCTAGTTCAGTTCTAGTTCAGTTCTAGTTCAGTTCTAGTTCAGTTCTAGTTCAGTTCTAGTTCAGTTCTAGTTCAGTCTAGTTCAGTTCTAGTTCAGTTCTAGTTCAGTTCTAGTTCAGTTCTAGTTCAGTTCTAGTTCAGTTCTAGTTCAGTTCTAGTAGTTCAGTTCTTAGTTCAGTTCTAGTTCATTCTAGTTCAGTTCTAGTTCAGTTCTAGTTCAGTTCTAGTTCAGTTCTAGTTCAGTTCTAGTTCTAGTTCTAGTTCAGTTCTAGTTCAGTTCTAGTTCAGTTCTAGTTCAGTTCTAGTTCAGTTCTAGTTCAGTTCTAGTTCCGTTCTAGTTCAGTTCTAGTTCAGTTCTAGTTCAGTTCTAGTTTCAGTTCTAGTTCAGTTCTAGTTCAGTTCTAGTTCAGTTCTAGTTCAGTTCTAGTTCAGTTCTAGTTCCGTTCTACTTCAGTTCTAGTTCAGTTCTAGTTCAGTTCTAGTTCCGTTCTAGTTCAGTTCTAGTTCAGTTCTAGTTCAGTTTCTAGTTCAGGTCTAGTTCAGTTCTAGTTCAGTTCTAGTTCAGTTCTAGTTCAGTTCTAGTTCAGTTCTAGTTCAGTTCTAGTTCTAGTCAGTAGTCAGTCTAGTTCAGTTCTAGTTCAGTTCTAGTTCAGTACTAGTTCAGTACTAGTCAGTACTAGTTCAGTTCAGTTCTGGTTCATTTCTAGTTCTGTTCTAGTCCTGAAATTATTCTTATTATTTGCTATCAAATGTCATCATGTATTTTACTTAAGTACCTAATTTAATCAAACAATACTTTTGTTGTGTTTATTTTCAGCAAATTTTGTATAGAAAATAATTTCACAATAATATTGATAAGTGCCGGTGAAAATATGTAAGTATGTATTTTTCTTTTTGTTGGAAATATAATAAAGTATTTATTTTATAATTAAAATTCTACAAAGAAGTAAAAGAGAATGATAATTACTGCATATTTGAAATTATTAAGAATTTAGATGAGTATATTGGTAAAATCATTCCGTTTGTAACACATCGTAAAATTTTCGTGAATTATGGTATTTTGGAAAAAAATTTTAATTTAGAGGAATTACATGGAAAATCGTATGTAAGATGAAGTATTTATATATTCATCAAATGTCGATTTTTTTATGAATATTATTTTTTCGTGAAAACTTTTTTATAAAATTATTTTGGTGAAATATCAAAATTTAGTTAAAATGGCACATTTCTGGAGAAATATGACAAATAAATTTCAAGATTTTTATCCAACAATTTGAATTTTCAACTGTAGAGAAAATTTGGTTTAATCATTAAAGTTGTTAATGTCAATTTCTTATCAATGCAACCGAAAATCCATAAAGAAGAATATTAGACAAATATGTATATGTATGTAAATAAGAAAAGAATGCATATAGATTCTTCTATAAGCTATAAAAACTCAGACAAGCAATTGTTTACTGTTCAGTGATTAAACAAACGTTGATTATCAAACAAAGAAACCATGGAAGCAATATCGTTGTCATTATTTTATCCCATAATAGCCGTAGTAACGGCAGCATTATATTTTATTAAACGCAACCTTAATTATTGGAAAGATCAGGGCATACCTACCGAAAAACCCCATTTCTTATGGGGCAACATAAAGGGTTTGCGCACCCATTATCATATTGGAGATATAGCGGCAAATTATTATAAAAAATTTAAGGGCAGTGGTCCGTTTGCTGGTTTACTTTTTATCCAACGTCCAGCAGTGGTGCTATTGGATAAAAATCTAATCAAAAATGTTCTCATTAAAGATTTCAATAATTTCATCGATCGTGGTTTGTACTATAACGAGAAAACGGATCCTTTGTCAGGACATTTATTTTTAATAGATAGCCAAAAGTGGAAAATATTAAGAAATAAATTGTCACCCACTTTTACCTCCGGAAAAATGAAATTGATGTATCCCACTTTGTTAAAAGTAACCGATCAATTTATAAGTGTTATGAAGGACAAGGTAAAAGAAGATCCTATTGTGGATATACACGATATGTTAAATCGTTTCACCATCGATATTATAAGCAGCTGTGCTTTTGGCATTGAGTGCAATAGCTTGGGTAATTCCAATTCAGAATTTCCCCGAGTGGGTAAAATAGCGATAATGGAACAGAGACATAATACCGTCATCATGGCCTTGATAGACAGTTTTTCCGCATGTGGCCCGTAAACTGGGTATGCGCATATTCCCCGAAGAAGTTCATCAATTTTTTATGACCACAGTCAGGGATACGATCACTTATAGAGAAAAACATAATATACAAAGAAATGATTTCTTGAATATTTTACTTGAAATGAAAAAGAATGAAAATGATAAAACGGGTCTTGAAGGCTTAAGTATTGAAGAAATCTGTGCCCAAGTATTTGTGTTCTTTTTGGGTGGTTTTGAGACTTCTTCATCCACCATGACTTATGCTTTATATGAATTGGCTCAACACCAGCATTTGCAAGAACGTTTAAGACAAGAGATAAATGAGGTATTTGAGAATAGCCCGGATGGTCAAATAACCTATGAAAATCTCAAAAATATGAACTATTTACATCAAGTGGTATCAGGTATGTATAAAACAGGAAAGTTTATGGTTATATAAAGTTATAGAAAATCATACTTTCTTTACAGAAACCCAACGCAAACATCCCGTTATAGCCCAGCTACATAGACAAGCTCTTAAGGATTATGTTGTCCCCGGTTTTCCCCAGTATGTGATTAAGAAAGACACTCCTATTTTAATATCAGTACTAGGCCTACATCACGATCCCGAGTTGTATCCCCAACCAGAAGAATTCGATCCTGAACGTTTTACTCCCGAAATGGTTAAACAACGTGACCCTGTCGAATATTTGCCATTTGGTGATGGTCCTCGCAATTGTATTGGTAAACGTTTTGGTCAAATGCAAACGCGTTTAGGTTTAGCTTATTTAATAAGAAATTTCCAATTCTCCATATGTTCTCAAACGGAAATGCCCATAATTATTGATCCCAAAGCCATGGCATATGTACCGAAAAATGTGATTTATTTGAAACTCGAGGAAATAAGTTCTCTATAAGAAATAATAACATGATAGTTTTGGTGAAATATTCCCTTAAATTTAATTTTCTTTTATTTAAAAAAAAATCGAAATTCTGTGTTTAAATGGTGAAAATATAGTTAATACCGACTTCAATGCTCCCTAGAATTGATTGCATTACTGTCAGTTACTGGCTGCATTATTCTCTAGAACTAAAGTCAGCATTACTTGTTGCTCTGGCTACTTGCTGAATTGCTCACTAGCATTAAAGTCAGTTACTGGAGAGATTATTTGTAACAGATGATTTTCCCAAGTATGTGAAGTCCTCTGTTCGAATAAAGTTCATTATTGACTGCATTACTAGTTACGAAGTCAGTTAGAGGGTTTCATAGTTCTCTAGAAGTAAAGAGTGAATTGCCCTCTGAAAATCAATCATTGGTCTCTAAATTAAATTACTAGCTGCATTGGTCACTCTCAAAAAATTAACCATTACTCTATAAGAAATGAATTCATTTAATGTCTTCAGTGCTTCTTGGAATTCACTTGTTTGTTCTCTAGAACTGAAGTCAGCTCTCTTGAAATTAATCATTATTTACTTAAATTTAAGTCAATTACTTACTGCATTACTAACTGCATTACTGTCATTTACTGGGTTTCTTGTCCCTGGCATTGAATGTAAAGCTCTGTAGAAATAATGTCTGCATTATTCGCTAAAACTAAAGCATTGCCCTTTATAAATGAAAATTTTTTCTCTAAAAGTGAATTTAATTAATGAATGCATTGTTCTCTCGAATTGACGTAAGCATTGCTCTCTTAAAATCAAAAATTTTTCTCTGAGAATAAATTTAATTATTAACTCTGCTCACTTTGCTTAGCTTCGCAGAAATTAGTGCAATTACTAGATGAATTGTTATCTAAAACTAAAAATTTTATTGGAAATGGAAATAGATGTTTAAATAGCTATAATAATGTTTAAATAGCTATACTAATGAGAAATCCCAGATAAGCCATTTACTTTATATGAAAAAATACTAAAGAAAAAGCTATTGAGTTATAGAGTGAACTTTGTCTTCAAATGAGATAGTGGAAAATGTGATAAAATATTTTAAACTCATTTCAAAACTCTCCGCAAAAACTTAAAAAGCGTTCTCTCAATAATTGAAACGTAATTTTATCTTATCGGAAGATCACTCTGGCTCGATAGCACAACTTTAATGGAATAGTGTAAACAAAAGTAATTCAATGTAATCGGTTTTAATTTAGTTTATCGATTTATAAGATCTATTAATCAAATATAGTCAAACTTTAAGACCCTATATATAAATATCTCGAAATCATGATGTGGTGGAGAAATTTCGACGTGGGATTCGGATTCAGCTCAGCTTTGTCTTTTATTAATTATTCTCAGAGTTAATAAATTGTTGGCCTTTGTTATTGACGCCTAAAGGTGGAGACCTATTCCAAATTGCTATAAAATCGGCTCTAGTGTTTAAGATTGAATGACTCACAAACAAATAATAACAATCATTATAATATTTATTATTTCCCCAAATTTATCGCACTTCAAACATTTTCAAATATATGCCATTTTTTGCGGAGATCAAAAAATTTTGTTTATCCATTATTATGGGTATTTCGGTACGATCACAACATTCGACACGATATTGGCGTAGTATGGAAATTAAACCTAATTTTGTTTGCATTTTACCAAAACGAGCACCAATACAATTACGGGGACCAATGCTAAAAGGTAAATAGGCAGCATTATGACGTTTTTCGATTTCCTCTGGCAAAAAACGATTAGGATCGAATTTCATGGGTTCGGAATAATATTCAGCATCTGTATGTATGGCAGAGATGGGTATTATAATGCTGGTGCCTTTTTCTATAATCAACTGCGTATTGGGTACTTGGTAATCCTTATTAGCACTGCGTACTAAATTCGGCTGAACGGGATACAAACGTAGGGTTTCTAAGATATCAAAGAAATATATATGTACATGAATATGTTTATAATGAATACCACCACTATTTACCTGCTATCACCTGTTCCAAATAAACCATAGAATTAATGCCCTCATAAGTGAGCTCCTTATTGCTGGCCTTAATGGTAGTGCAAATTTCTTGCCTTAATTTTTCTTGTATATCCCCATGTTGAGCCAATTCATAAAGACAAAATGATATGGTGGTCGAAGAAGTTTCAAAGCCTCCCAAAAAGAATACAAAAGTTTGTGCTGCCATTTGCTCAATGGTTAAACCTTGAGACAAATCTATGCGTTGAGCTTTCTTTTTCATTTGATCATTGTCATTTTTACTTTTAAGCTCTATTAACAAATCCATGAAATCATTACGTTTGATATTATTAGTCAAACGATAGTCTACAGTTTCCTTAACAATATTTATAAAGAAATTGCTAATGTCATCGGTAAAGAGTTTCATATTCAATTGACGCGCCAATTCTGGACAGCACACCATAAATATTTGCACTAGAAGATTGTGTCTGGCCTCAGTGAATATTTTACGTCCTTTAACCGAAAATTCGGCATTGGGATCTTTAAGACTATTGCACTCTATGCCAAAAGCACAAGTACCTATGACATCAATGGTAAAGCGGTTGCAAAGATCTTTTATTTCCAATACCTGGTCCTGTGTACAAGCTAACTCAGCTTTTAAAGTTTCCGTAAAATTCCTGCCCACTGCCACCATTGTGGGCAACATGTACTTCATTTTAGCAGATGTGAATACTGCTGATAGTTTTGACCTCATAGCATGCCATTCTTCGCCATCCAAATTTGCCAAATTACCCGTTAAAGGATCTTCTTCTACATTATGAAAACCATTATGATCTTGAAAATTGCCAAAGTCTTTGATTAAAACATTTTTAACCAAATCCACATCAAGTATGATAGCGGCTTTTGTTAGATACATATAAACACCACAAAAAGCAGCTTTGCCTTTGAATTTTCTGTATAGTTTATGAATCACATCATTGACATGTTTGCTCGTGCCTACACCCAGATAATTTCCAAATGGCGGTATAGGAGTCTCATATAAAACACCACGTCTTTTCCAATAGCTATAGCGATTAAATAGATAGAATATTAAAATATTTATTAGACAAAATAATATTTGACCAAATGTTGAAAACATTTCGTGCGTCTGTTTAGAATTTTAAAACACTTTTAAGAACTTTAGAATTAATATTGATAATGAATGCACACACAAAAATGGAAAGCTTTAAGTTAAGCGAGAAATTGTTTACATTAAACTTTTTATAAATGATCTTAATTGTTTAACAACAAAACAAACTATATTTATACCCTACATCACTACAGTGGGGGAGGGTATTATGCGTTTGTACTGATGTTTGTAATACCCAAAAATATTGATCCTACACTCACCTTATAGTATACCAAACGGAACAGATTCACTTACTGGATCGATTAAGCTATGTCCGTCCGTCCGTCCGTCTGTCTGTCTGTCTGTCTGTCTGTCCGTCTGTGTGTGTGTTTGTCCGTCCGCCTGTGTGTCCCTGTAAACCTTGTGAGCACGCTACAGATCGCACATTTCAAAATAATTTGATAAAATTTATTATTGAAAATAAATCACATTTAATATCCATAATTGGTGTAGGGTATCATATGGTTCCATCTATAGTTTCCTACTTGTTTAATTAAAATTTATTAAATGAGATTACCGGAGACATAGAAAGAAACAATTCTTGTTTACAAGAGAGGGATAGAGAGAAAAACTGATCTTAATTCTCTTATTAAAAGTAAATTATACTACTTTCTCTCTCTCTCTCTCTCATCAAGAAAAATGCAAATAAACGAGAGAGCTGGTAAGAGTTTGTTCTGTTTTACGAGATTAAGTGATATAGAGAGAAACTCTTCTCGTTTCTCATAACAAAAGTAAAGTGATCATGTCTTTCTCCCACATTTAATCATTTTATATACATAAAAAAATGTAAACAAACTTTTTGTATAAATAAAACAAACCACATTTCAATTCATCAACATTCGTTGTCAATGTATTTATTTGATAATTTGTAAAAAAAAAATCGCATTACTTTTCGAGCTTTATCACTTTAAGTTGTATGCCATTTTTGGCACCTATCAAGAAATTCTTTTTATCAATTTCCAAGGGTATCTCAGTTTGGGAGCAGCACTCAAAACGATAACGTTGCAATAAAGAAATAAGACCAATTTTTGTTTGCATTTTACCAAAACGCGAGCCAATACAATTACGTGGACCATCTCCAAAAGGTAAGTAAGCGCAAGGGTGGCGTTTCTCCACTTCCTGAGGCTCAAAACGTGAGGGATCGAATTTTTCTGGATTTTCATAATAATCTGCATCATAGTGTATAGCTGCTACGGGTATTGAAATGGTAGTGCCTTTTTCTATTACGTACGATGAATTTGGCACCTGGTAGTCACTAACGGCCTGACGTATCAAATTGGGTATAACAGGATATAAACGCAAGGTTTCTAAGTAAAATTTATACATTATTTTCTATACAATTAAGTACCTTTCCGATAACCTACCTTGTATTACCTGTTCCAGGTACTGCATGGCATTCATGCCCTCATAACTCAATTCTCCTTTATTTTCCTCTAAGGTCTCCAAAATTTCCTTTCTTAATTTCTCTTGTATTTCGGGATTTCTTGACAATTCATATAAACAAAATGACATGGTGGTAGAGGAAGTTTCAAATCCCGCCAAAAAGAATACAAATGTTTGGGCCGCCATTTGTTCTACCGTCAAGCCCTGCGACAAGTCAATGCCTTTGGAATCCTTGGCCATTTCATCATTTTTAGCTTTTAACTCAATAATCAAATCCATAAAATCATTACGCTTAATATTATTCTCCAAACGATAGTTAACAGTTTGACGCACTATATTCAAAAAGAAATCGGTTATGTGATCTGTAAACAGCTTCATATGCAATTTTCGTGCCAATTTAGGATTTGTTATCATAAACGTTTGCACTAAAGGTCCATGACGTGGTTCGGTAAATATTGAACGACCTTTTTTTCTAAATTCTGCTTGAGGATCTTGCAGACTATGGCATTCTATGCCAAAAGCACATGAACCTATAACATCAGTGGTAAAACGGGCACATAAATCTTTTATTTCCACCACTTGTGCGGAGGAAGCTTCAACTGCCTTGTTTAAAGCTTCTGCAAAACTTTGTCCCACTTCCACTACCGTGGGAAACATATACTTCATTCTGGCAGAGGTAAAAACTGGTGTTAATTTCGTTCTCATCGCCCGCCATTGTTCACCCTCTAAAGTCAACAAATGTCCCGTTAAGGGATCATCTTTGACATTATTGAATATGGCACGATCGTGGAAATTGGCAAAATCTTTTATCAGTATATGTTTTATTAAATCCAAATCTAAGATCAAAGCAGCTTTGGTAAGAAACAAATAATAACCACAGAATGGTGTTTGGCCTTTAAAGCGGCTATACAGACGTTGATTGATGTCTTTAAAATGCAGAGTTTTACCAATTCCCTTAAAATTGCCTATCAGGGGTAGAGGAGTCTCATAGCATACCCCACGTCTTTTCCAGTAAGTGTAGTTGTTGTATAAGTACACAGCTAGCAGGGTGACAATGCTGAGCAGTAAAGTGCTCAATAGCGATAACATTTTATTTTTATTAATGCCACTACCTCTTAATAGTGTTGAAGTTAAATTTATACTGATCCAGAAATTAGCAAACAGAGTATGTATTTAAAATTTAATGGAAGAGAGCTTTTTGTTTAAAAGAAAGCTTTTTCTTTATTTACGTTTTAGATACAAATTGTTTGTTTGTAGAAAAACAAATATTTACTTTCATTAAAATTTCAAAATTTAAATTTTAAGTGAAAAATTTAATTTTTAATGGAAATCGGAGTTTTAATGAAAAATATATATTTTTTGTGAACACTTATTTTTATGTCGATTGAAGTCTTCGGCGCATTGATTTGTAGTTGAAATTGTGAGCATGTTGTAGAGAGTTGGAAACTTAATTTAAATTTTAAAATATTTGATCATTTATTCAGTTCAGTTATAAACAAAGTTGTCCCATTATCTCCATTGCTTTGACATAGTCCCCCTCTCTTGCTCTCTCTTTTCTTGAGCCCTACATCAGGCAAGGAATACTCATCGTGGTATACCGCGACATATTCGATACTTGTTCTATAGCCTAGCCTATAGTCTAGCCTATAATCTAGTCTATAGTCTAGTCTATAGTCTAGTCTATAGTCTAGTCTATAGTCTAGTCTATAGTCTAGTCTATAGTCTAGTCTATAGTCTAGTCTATAGTCTAGTCTATAGTCTAGTCTATAGTCTAGTCTATAGTCTAGTCTATAGTCTAGTCTATAGTCTAGTCTATAGTCTAGTCTATAGTCTAGTCTATAGTCTAGTCTATAGTCTAGTCTATAGTCTAGTCTATAGTCTAGTCTATAGTCTAGTCTATAGTCTAGTCTATAGTCTAGTCTATAGTCTAGTCTATAGTCTAGTCTATAGTCTAGTCTATAGTCTAGTCTATAGTCTAGTCTATAGTCTAGTCTATAGTCTAGTCTATAGTCTAGTCTTTTTTTTTTTTTTTTTTTTTTTTTTTTTTTTTTTTTTTTTTTTTTTTTTTTTTTTTTTTTTTTTTTTTTCATTAGGAGGTGTAAATCTTGCATTTGATTCCCATGGTAATAACCTTGGGATATGTCGGATTCCTACCGACTAAAGCACCCCCTTCGTCATCCAAAACCCCTGCGGGACCGTCTATAATGATATTGCATCGCAGGGTTGGTTAGCCTTATTTTAGCTATTTATCTCAATTAACGTTTCTCGTCTCACTTTCTCTTCCGCTCTTAGCTTCTCATGAACACCTTTAATCATTTTGCTTAATACTTCCCAGTTTTCTGATTTTTGTACCATTAAGTCGACAATATTATGCGGACTTAGGTGATTGCCAACCATTTCTTCCGCTTCTTGTCTCTCTTGTTGATAGCGGGGACAGTGGAACATGACGTGCTCCGGGTCTTCTACTGTATTGGGACAATGCGGGCATTCTGAAGAATCGTCCAGTCCAAATCTGTTCAGATAGCTTCTATAACCGCCATGACCAGAAAGGAACTGTGTTAGGTGATAGTTTACTTCGCCATGCTTTCTATTCCACCACACGTATATATTTGGGATTAATCCAAAAGTCCACCTTCCTTTGCGGCTTTCTTCCCATCTGATTTGCCATAATCGCATTGACTTTTCTCTTTCTATCTTTCGTATGTTTATACCATCATGTTCACCCCGTATTGCTCTTCTCTTCGATTCATATATACGTTTGGCTTCATCTGCTAAGATGTCGACAGGTATCAGCCCTGCAATGACATACGCCGCATCTTCAGATGTTGTACGATATGAACTACATACTCTTAATGCAGATAGCCTATAAACTGCAACTAGTTTTCTTGCCGTTGATTTTACGTTAAGAGCTCCAGCCCATATGGGAGCGGCGTAAAGGATAACAGAGCTAACCACCGTAGATATTAGTTTTCTCTTGTATTGTTTCGGCCCACCTACGTTTGGCATCATTCTTTCGAGTGCAACTCTAATATTCGATGCTTTATTGTGAACATACTCAATGTGAGCTTTGAAATTCAATCTAGCGTCTATTATAATCCCAAGGTACTTAAGATGAGTATTTGATCTAACCTGATGTTCTCCTACGGTTATTTCTAAATTTTCTCTTTTCCGACGGCTCGTCGTCAGCACTACTTCAGTTTTATGTTCTGCTAGCTCCAGGCCAGCACTTTTCATCCAGTTTCTTATAGTTAATATTACCTCGTTAGAGATTAGTTCTACTTCATCTTTAAATCTTGCTGAAACAGTTACCGCGATGTCGTCGGCAAAGCCTATTATATTTGCTTCTTCTGGAATATTCAGCGTTAATACATCGTTGTACATAACGTTCCATAATAAGGGGCCAAGCACCGAACCTTGTGGAACACCTGCGGTGACCTTGTATATTTTGCTACCGTCATCAGTGTTGTAGCACAATATCCTATTTGTGAAGTAGCTTCTTATCATCAGTGTTAGGTAATCCGGTATGCCAAGTCTACATAATTTATTAATTATTAGTCCCCAATTTGCGGAGTTAAACGCGTTTTTTACATCAAGTGTAATTATTGCACAGTATTTTCTGTTTGCGCCTTTGCCTTCAATAGCCGTTCGTGCTGTTTCAACTACCATGTTAATCGCATCGATGGTTGACCTAGCCTTTCGAAACCCGTATTGTCGGGTTGATAAACCTCCGTTTTCTTCCACAATTGGTAGTAGTCTGTTGTATATTATTTTTTCAAGTATTTTACCACTTGTATCAAGGAGGCATATTGGCCTATATGCTGAGGGGTCTCCTAGACGTTTATTGGGTTTTGGAATCAAGATTAGTGATTGTTTCTTCCATGCTTCAGGGAAAACTGCCTCTTTGAGGCATTGGTTAAATAAATCAACAAATGTTTTAGTTGATTGTTTAATTGCCAACTTAAGAGCATTGTTTGGGACGCCATCAGGTCCAGGTGCTTTGTCATCTCCGATTTTATCTACTATTGAGATTAGTTCTTCTTCCGTTGTTAACTCTATGTTTTCTGCGTGATATGGACTTCTTGTTGTAAATACGGAGTTTATGTGTTCTGGAAACAAAGTCTTAACTATTTTATCAAGTAGCTTAGGACAACTGGGTTGGGGGGTTTTCTTTCCCTTAAGGCGAGAGGTGACCACTTGGTAAGCCTTTCCCCATGGATCTGAATCTGCTTCTAAGCATATCTGTTTGAAGCTGTTCTTCTTACTTTTTAGAATTGCATGTTGGAATTCTCTCCTTGCGTATTTGTATTCGCAACACGCTTCTTCAAATCCTGGTCGACCTCTGAGACGTTTAGTCTTTCTTCTGGCTCTTAGACAAGTGGCTCGGAGGTTGCTGATCTCTGAGTTCCACCAATAGTTTGGAGGACGATTCTTTGTTATTCTTCTCCTTGGCATTGCAGAATCACAAGCTCTTCTAAGCCTTAATGAGACCTGTTTCGTCATTTCAGATGCTGTTCCATTCAGTTCTGTAAAATTCAAAAATTCTTGAGTAAATGCTTCTTTGTCAAGTCTCTTAGAAGCCCATCCTGTATAGTTTACGTTGTTCTCCTCCCTATGGGATCTAGTCTATAGTCTAGTCTATAGTCTAGTCTATAGTCTAGTCTATAGTCTAGTCTATAGTCTAGTCTATAGTCTAGTCTATAGTCTAGTCTATAGTCTAGTCTATAGTCTAGTCTATAGTCTAGTCTATAGTCTAGTCTATAGTCTAGTCTAGTCTAGTCTATAGTCTAGTCTATAGTCTAGTCTATAGTCTAGTCTATAGTCTAGTCTATAGTCTAGTCTAGTCTAGTCTAGTCTAGTCTATAGTCTAGTCTATAGTCTAGTCTATAGTCTAGTCTATAGTCTAGTCTATAGTCTAGTCTATAGTCTAGTCTATAGTCTAGTCTATAGTCTAGTCTATAGTCTAGTCTATAGTCTAGTCTATAGTCTAGTCTATAGTCTAGTCTATAGTCTAGTCTATAGTCTAGTCTATAGTCTAGTCTATAGTCTAGTCTATAGTCTAGTCTATAGTCTAGTCTATAGTCTAGTTTCTAGTCTAGTCTAGTCTAGTCTAGTCTATAGTCTAGTCTATAGTCTAGTCTATAGTCTAGTCTATAGTCTAGTCTAGTCTAGTCTAGTCTAGTCTATAGTTCTAGTCTATATTCTAGTCTATAGTATAGTCTATTGTCTAGTCTATAGTCTAGTCTATAGTCTAGCCTTTAGTCTAGAACACAAAATAGTTTGCTTTCCAAACTTTGAGCTGCCTACTAAAAGACAAAAGAACTGATTACATTATAATGGTAACCACAGAGGTTGCTTATTACGTCATTATTTTTTAATTATTTTTATAATTATATTTTGGTATATTAATAGCATGTTAAAAATAAGTGAAGCCTGGCAACTCTTAATAGATAAAGCTTTTTTATTAAAAACACTAGCCACACACATTCATATCACACTCCCAAAACCCACAAAACATTCAGTTTATTCTTGATCGTCGTATACAATATAACAGAAAAAAACTAATAGAATTAGAATTAAATAAATTAAATCGAAAAATGTTTATATCTCTAGTGCTAATAACAATAGTTTTGGGACTCTTGTCATATATAATATGGTGGTATCATAAACGTTTAGCCTATTGGGCGGAACAAGGTATACCCCATGAGAAACCCCACTGGTTGTTGGGTAATTTTAAAGGCCTCATGGATACTATTAACTTCCACGAAATGCTATTTTATTTCTATAACAAATTTAAGGGCAAGGGACCATTTGCTGGTTTTTATTTTGCCTCCAAACCTACGGTCTTTCTAATGGATCCTAAACTTATACAACAGGTGTTGATTAAAGATTTTTCAAATTTTACCGATCGTGGCTTTTATTACAATGAAGAAGATGATCCTCTAACAGGTCAATTATTCTTATTGGACGGTCAGCAATGGAAAAATATGAGAAATAAATTATCGCCCACTTTTACATCGGGAAAAATGAAACATATGTTTCCCATTATCATTGATATAGGAGAGGAATTTATTAATGTAATGGCTGAGGAGATAAAGGAACATGATAACATTATAGAAATCAAAGATTTAACTAGCCGCTTTACCACCGATGTTATAGGCACTTGTGCCTTTGGTATCGACTGCAATAGTCTTAAAGAACCCTTTACCGAATTTCGTGTAATGGGCAAACGGGCTATTAAAGAACAAAGACATGGCTTGCTGATAAATGGTATAATGCAAAACTTTCCCGAATTGGCTCGTCTTATACATTATAAACAAATACCCGATGATATAGAAAAATTCTATATTGATTTGGTTAAACAGACGGTGGAGTATCGTGAAAAGAATAATGTGCGTCGTAATGATTTAATGGATACTTTAATAGATTTGAAAAATAAAAAACTTATCGCAGCAGAACATGGTGAAGAGTTAACAAATCTAACTTTAAATCAAATAGCAGCCCAGGCTTTTGTATTCTTTAATGCAGGCTTTGAGACCTCTTCGACCACCATGTCATTTGCTTTATATGAATTGGCTAGACATAGGGAAATACAAGACAAGGTACGCTTGGAAATCGATGAGGTATTGGAGAAATATCAACAGAAATTTACCTATGAGAGTATGAAGGAAATGAAATATTTAAATCAAATTATAGAGGGTAAGTTGGAAAAGTAAGATATATATCGTTCCAATATACTAAATTGTATATTATTTTCTTAACAGAAACCTTGAGGTTATACACCATTGTACCTATGATCAATCGCACGGCCTTAAGTGACTACGTTGTGCCGGGTTATCCCAATTATATTATAAAGAAAGGCATGAATATTTCCATACCCGCTTGTGCTATACATCGGGATCCCGATTATTATGCCCAACCTGAGGTTTTCTATCCTGAACACTTTGCCGAAGATGTAGTGGCCCAGCGTGAACCTTGCGTTTGGTTGCCCTTCGGTGAGGGTCCACGCAATTGTATTGGCATGCGTTTCGGTAAAATGCAAACTATTATTGGTCTCGTAATGCTTTTAAGAAATTTCAAATTTTCGGTTTGTGAGCAAACAAAAATACCTCTGACTTTTGATAAGAAAAGTTTTATGTTGGCCACGGACCATGGTATTTATTTGAAAGTTGAGGCGATTTAAAAATACATATATAAATAAAATTTAATGTGATCATATATATAAATATCAACAATGTGGTTTCTGAAGAAACGCATTTTAAGTTTCAAATATAGTTATGAACTTCTTTGTACTTTAATCTATAATTATAATTAACATGTTTAATTAATATTACTATTTTCTACCAGTTTAATTATAATTCTAATTTACATTTACCTTATTATGGGTTAATTAGTACCAATTAATAAGATTTATTTAAATAAAGTAACGTTTTATTTATATTTACTAAAGTTTTGTTGAAATGGGTGTGTTTTATCTCAGAGAGTTTTAAGAGAAAGAGTAAATATTGGTGAGTAATTATCCAGCAGTTTTATAAGTGGTCACATAACCTCGTTAAGACAATTTACTTCACTATTAAGCAAAAATAAGTCAACTGATTACTTAAACTATAGTACGTGATCTAGTCTCTACTTAATGGTGATTTTAGTGCCCCCAAGTAATCTAAAGTGTAGTTATTACCAATTCCAAAGTATTCGATTTTAAGAATAAATTAATTTTCGAACCTAAGTTAGATGACTGAATTTAAGTTTTATTGTAATCTTTTCAGGTTCAACTGTTTTCTTATGCTGCAACCACTATTGACAGATCGGTAAAATCAAAAAGACCTCCAGATCAACTGGGTATGTATAAAAAGTTAATATACAAACATATGTTTATGTGTATTTATTTGCGAACCAACAAAAAATATGAATAAAATATATGGCAAAATGAGTTAATAAAACTTTTAGATTTTTAATATCTACAGCGATAATGGCAAGACCATAATGCATTACTTCATCAAGAAATATTGAACAAATTAATGACCTTGATTAATTTTTTTAAAGCGTTTTTAAAAAAAAATTTATAGAGAATGTTAAAAAACTTTCTATAGAAAATGTTGAGCAATTTGTATAGAAAATGTTGAGCAATTTGTATAGAAAATGTTGAGCAATTTGCATAGAAAATTTTAAGCAATTTCTATAGAAAATGCTGAGCAATTTCTATAGAAAATTTTGAGCAATTTCTATAGAAAATATTGAGGAATTTCTATAGAAAATATTGAGCAATTTCGATTGAAAATCTTGAGCAATATCTATAGAAAATTTTGAGCAATTTCTATGGAATAATTTGAGCAATTTCTGTAGAAAATTTAGAGCAATTTTCGTAGAAAATTTTGAGCAATTTCTATGGAAAATGTTGGGCAATTTCTATAGAAAATGTTGAGTAATTTCTACAGAAAATGTTGAGCAATTTCTATAGAAAATTTGAGCAACTTCCTTAGGAAAGTGTTGAGCAATTTCTATAGAAAATCTTGAGCAATTTCTATAGAAAATATTTAGCAATTTCTATAGAAAATATTGAGCAATTTCTTGGGGAAAATGTTTAGCAATTTCTTTAGGAAAATGTTGAGCAATTTCTTTAGAAAATGTTGAGCTATTTCTATAGAAAATGTTATGTAATTTCTAAAGGAACATTTTGAGCAATTTCTATAGAAAATGTTGAGCAATTTCTAAAGGAAATGTTGAGCAATTTCTACAGAAAATGTTGAGCAATTTCTTTAGAAAATGTTGAGCAATTTTTACAGAAGATGTTGAGCAATTTCTATAGAAAATTTGAGCAATTTCCTTAGGAAAATGTTGGGCAATTTCTATAGAAAATGTTGAGTAATTTCTACAGAAAATGTTGAGCAATTTCTATAGAAAATTTGAGCAACTTCCTTAGGAAAGTGTTGAGCAATTTCTATAGAAAATCTTGAGCAATTTCTATAGAAAATATTTAGCAATTTCTATATAAAATATTGAGCAATTTCTTGGGGAAAATGTTTAGCAATTTCTTTAGGAAAATGTTGAGCAATTTCTTTAGAAAATGTTGAGCTATTTCTATAGAAAATGTTATGTAATTTCTAAAGGAACATTTTGAGCAATTTCTATAGAAAATGTTGAGCAATTTCTAAAGGAAATGTTGAGCAATTTCTACAGAAAATGTTGAGCAATTTCTTTAGAAAATGTTGAGCAATTTTTACAGAAGATGTCGAGCAATTTCTATAGAAAATTTGAGCAATTTCCTTAGGAAAATGTTGAGAAATTTCTATAGAAAATGTTGAGCAATTTCTTTAAGAAAATGTTGAGCAACTTGTTTGGGAAAAATGTTGAGCAATTTCTTAAAGAAAATTTTGTGGATTTTCTGTAGAAAACGTGGAGCAATTTCTATACAAAATGTTGAGCAATTTGTTAAGAGAATATTCAGTCAAAATGTTAAGCAATTTCTATATAAAATGTTGAACAATTTCTTTAGGTAGTGTTTAGCAATTTCTATGGAAAATGTTGTACAATTTCTATAGAAAATGTTGTACAATTTCTATAGAAAATGTTGGGCAATTTCTATACAAAATGTTGAGCAATTTCTATAGGAAAATGTTGAGCAATTTCTTTAGAAAAATGTTGAGCAATTTCTTTAGAAAAATGTTGAGCAATTTCTATAGAAACTGTTGGGAATTTCAGTAGAAAATGTTGAACAAGTTCTATAGAAAATGTTGAGCAATTTCTTTAGGAAATGTGGAGCAATTTCTTTGAAAATGTTGAGCACTTTCTGTAGAAAAATATTGAGCAATTTCTATAGGAAAATGTTTATCAATTAATATAGGAAATGATGAGCAATTTCTAGAGAAAAATGTTGATCATTCTCTATAGGAAAATATTGAGAATTTTCTTTAAGAAAATGTTGAGCATGATGATGTGTATTTCTTTACGAAAGTTTTAAACGATTTTTTTTTTTTTTTTTGAAAAATGTTGAGGAATTTCTATAGAAAATGTTGGCAACTTCTATAAAAATCAAGTAAAGTCAATTGGGTTCCTTTCTTTCATTACCAATTGAAATTTATACATTAGCAAGACCATCAAGTATGATCTCATAAATGAACTCAAAATGAAAAAATAAAAACATTTATTGAATTAAAGCAAAAATCAGACAAATAACTTAAATACAAAGATGCTAAACATATGTTTCAATATCATTTACGCATTCAAAATAATCTCAAAAGTTTTTTTCTTAAAAATAAATTTACAATTTCTTAACTTTCAAATAAACACCCTTCTCGGGTCCCAAAAAGTAGGCATTTTTATCGAATACTGGTGGTATTTGGGTACGCTCACAAATGGAGAATTTGAAATTTTGCACTAGCAAAGCCAATGCCAAACGGGTTTGCATGACACCGAAACGTAAACCAATACAATTACGTGGTCCTTCGCCAAAAGGTAAATGTAAAATAGAATCACGTTCAAGAACCTTAGAGGGTAAGAAATTGTCGGGATTAAAGTCATTGGCATTGGCATAAAACTCTTCATCACGGTGAACACCTATGACAGGTATTAGAACATTCATGCCCTTTTTGATAACATATTTAGGATGGCCGGGAACCGGAAAATCCTCCAAGCAGCAACGGTTCAGAACGGACACAATGGTATACAGACGTAGAGTTTCTGTTGGTGAAGGAAATTTTCTTAAGAAATATAATTAAATATTTAAATTCATTTAACAAAATTACCTTGTAAAACTTGATGCAAATATACCATTTCTTTTAAGCTTTCATAGTTAAAGGTTTTGTCATATTTCAGCCAGATTTCATTTATTTCCTCTCTCAATTTCTCCTGTATGGACTCATGTCGAGCTAACTCATATAAGCAAAAACCTAAAGTTGTGGAGGAGGTCTCATAGCCTGCCGTAAAGAATAATACTATTTGTGCCGCCATTTCCCCTAAACTTAAATTGATGAATTCTTCCCCATTTTCCGCTTTAATGGCTTTATTATTTCTCAATTCCATTAAAATATCTATAAAATCATGACGCTTGACTTGATTTTCTTCTCTAAAGTTTATGGTGTCTCTAACTAGACCCATAAAGAAGTCGCTTACTTCGTCGGGTACCAATTTCCAGTGCATTTTTTTAGCCAATTTAGGAAAATTAAATATCAGAGCTTGACCCAATTCACCATGTCGTTGTTCGGTCAGTAGACGTTTTCCCATTATATGAAATTTGGCCTCGGGATTAGTTAAACTATTGCACTCTATGCCAAAAGCACAAGAGCCTATAACATCGGTACCAAAATATCTCTTAGTTCTACTACACCATCCTCCTCCTCTTTGGACTTTTTCTCCAAAGCCTTTACCAATTCTTCGGCCACTTTATTAACTGTGGAAAACATTAACTTTATTTTGCCTGATGAAAAGGCAGGAGTAAGCTTTTGTCTTAAAGTTTTCCATTTCGCACCATCCAACATAAACAGCTGACCCGTCAAGGGATCATCTTCAGGATTATGAAAGAAACCACGATCGGCAAATTTATGAAATTCTTTTATCAATATAGTTTTCATTAGTTCAGTATCTAAGATAAACACCGCCGGATGACTAAATGATCTAACCATATTTCGGTAAAAGATCTAACCATATTTCGGTAAAAGATCTTTTACTTCTTAGACCGGTAAAGTTGCCCAGTAATATATTCGGTTTTTCACAGGCAATACCCAATGATTGCCAATAATTTAAACGTTTTTGAAGGAAAATTATGAAGTACGTAAAAAGAGTGACTAAAACACCCACCAAAATGGCCGAGATCAACATTTTTGGTGTATTTCGGAGAAGTACTTGAAAATAACTAAATTTTCACCGCACAAAAAAAAACAATATTTTGTGAAGAAAAGTATTTGTTATGGTTGAAAGGGAGGAGAAAGAGGGTTGTTTAATAAACAAATAATATTTGAGAGAGTATAAACTTAAACCAAGAGCTTTTTTATGTTAACACAAAAGCTTTTACCTACTAGCTAAAGAATTTAGCAAAACAAAAAGTTCTAAAAAGATAACAAAAAGAAAAATGCAGACAAGACCGACTGAGTGATAGCCTACACCAGGTGTAAACATAATTTAAAGAAGTTAGTTAGTTAGTTAGTTAGTTAGTTAGTTAGTTAGTTAGTTAGTTAGTTAGTTAGTTAGTTAGTTAGTTAGTTAGTTAGTTAGTTAGTTAGTTAGTTAGTTAGTTAGTTAGTTAGTTAGTTAGTTAGTTAGTTAGTTAGTTAGTTAGTTAGTTAGTTAGTTAGTTAGTTAGTTAGTTAGTTAGTTAGTTAGTTAGTTAGTTAGTTAGTTAGTTAGTTAGTTAGTTAGTTAGTTAGTTAGTTAGTTAGTTAGTTAGTTAGTTAGTTAGTTAGTTAGTTAGTTAGTTAGTTAGTTAGTTAGTTAGTTAGTTAGTTAATTACTTAGTATGAGAAGAGCGCAACACATTCCACTCTCCCACTTTTAAAAGCCTTTGCTTGCTCTCACCTAAAGCTTCAATTTATAAAATTTGTTTACGATTATAATACATAACCAGATATTACTGTTCTACCTATATACACCGATACAACTCAAAACTGATATATATTGCAAATCATCCATAACAAACAAAAATTTCTATACAAACCTCAATTGAGAAATGTTTAGTTGTATAAAATTCAAACATATGTATAATTAAATAAAAACACACACTTGTTGAATACAAAGTACATACACTGTAAAAATGAGTATGACAATATTTTTTTATTTTTCTTTTTTTAACTAATAACGCACCATATCGCAACTTATTCCACTTTAGTAACTTTCAAATAAATACCCTTCTCGGTACTTAATAGAAAACTTTTTTTACTCAGTGTTAAAGGTATTTCAGTTTTAGAGCAGACCGAGAATTTGAAATTCTTTAAGAGTAAAGCTAAACCGATAATAGTTTGCATTTTACCAAAACGTAAACCAATGCAATTGCGTGGACCCTCACCGAATGGCAGCCATAAGACTGAATCACGTTCAGCCACCTTATCAGGAGAAAAGTTATCTGGATTGAATTTAAGCGGTTCGGGATAATATTTCTCATCACGATGTATAGCTCCGATGGGTATTATAATAGGCATGCCTTTTTTGATCACCAAATTGGGATGGCCTGGCACCACATAATCTTCCAAACAGGAGCGATTTAGTATGGGCAAAACTGTGTACAAGCGAAGTGTTTCTGAAAAAAAAAATTATTAGAATAGGTTTTGGTTAGAGAAAATCTTTCTAATTTCACTAACCTGCCATTACTTGCTCCAAATATACCATATCCTTCATGCACTCGTACGTAAATTTCTGATCATGTTTGGCGAAATTCTTTAAAACTTCCTGTCGGGCTCTCTCCTGCACCTCTTCATTTTGAGCCAATTCATATAAAGCAAAGCCCATGGTCGTGGAGGAAGTCTCAAAGCCCGCAGTGAAAAATACAAAAGCCTGGGCAGCTATTTCATCTATGGTTAAATTAGTCAATTCATCACCATGTTCGGTTTTAATCAATTTCTTATTTTTCAAATCAATCAACATATCCATAAAATCATTACGTCTGATATTATTTTTCTCACGATATTCCACTGTTTCTCTGACTATGCGCATGAAAAATGCTTCTATATCATCGGGCGTCTGTTTGAAGTGCAACTTACGGGCTAATTCTATAAAACTGGCCATAAAGGCTATAACTAAACGATTGTGTCTCTGCTCCACTAAGGCTTTACGACCCATTACTCGAAATTCCGCATTGGGATCTTTTAAACTGCTGCATTCAATGCCAAAAGCACAAGTGCCTATGACGTCGGTGGTAAAACGGGCCAGCAACTCCTTAACCTCTACAATACTATCTTGTTCCCTAACCATTCTATCGAAAACCTCAATAAATTCCTCTCCCACTCGTATAACTGTGGGAAACATAAATTTCATTTTACCCGAGGTAAACGTAGGCGATAGTTTATTTCTCATATTTTTCCATTTCAAGCCATCCAACAGAAACAATTGTCCCGATAAAGGATCATCTTTTTCATTATGAAAGAAGCCACGATCGGTGAAGTTTTGAAAATCTTTTATTAAAATATTTTTAATTAATTGAGGCTCCAAAGCAAATACAGCCGGTTTGTAAAACCAATAAAAACCCACAAAAGGACCACTGCCACGGAATTTATCATAATAATCTTGCCAGATTTCGTAGAAACCTCGACTGGTTTGTACTCCTTTTAGATTGCCCAGCAGCATATGCGGTTCCTCACACTTAACACCCAACATTTGCCAGTAGGACAACTTTTTGCGTAAGTGTAGAAAAAGAGCGACTAACAGACCCGTGAGAGTAGTTAAGAGAAACGATAACATTGACATTTTGTCGATTTTTTAAGCGTAACGCGATAGAAGAAATACGACCGTTAAACACGGTTGTTGAAAATGAACTAATTTGCAAAACATATATTGAGTGTTAGAGTAGTTATTAGACAATTATAAAAACTTATCAAATTTCTTGCTACTAATGACTTATCATTTAGATAGTGAGATAATACATTTTTTTCGTAGTAACTTGATTAGAAGCTCTAAGTATTAATAACACAGTCAGGGCTAATGCAATAAGATAGTGTTCACTCTACGTTGCACTTTCCATCGTGTGCCACTTTGAAGACTGTTTTGGTACCCTACATCAAACAAGATATGCTTTTGCCAATTTAGTAATAAAAACTGAAATCTTAAATTTATTATTATATATAGACTAGACTATATAGACTGGACTACAGACCGGACTATAGACTATAAACTAGACTATAGACTAGACTATAGACTAGACTATAGACTAGACTATAGACTAGACTATAGACTAGACTATAGACTAGACTATAGACTAGACTTTAGACTAGACTATAGACTAGACTATAGACTAGACTATAGACTAGACTATAGACTAGACTATAGACTAGACTATAGACTAGACTATAGACTAGACTATAGACTAGACTACAGACTAGACTATAGACTAGACTATAGACTAGACTATAGACTAGACTATAGACTAAACTATAGACTAAACTATAGACTAAACTATAGACTTGAATATAAACTAGACTATAGACTAGACTATAGACTAGACTATAGACTAGACTATAGACTAGACTATAGACTAGACTATAGACTAGACTATAGACTAGACTATAGAATAGACTATAGACTAGACTATAGACTACACTATAGACTAGACTATAGACTAGACTATAGACTAGACTATAGACTAGACTATAGAATAGACTATAGACTAGACTATAGAGTAGACTATAGACTAGACTATTGACTAGACTATTGACTAGACTATAGACTAGACTGTAGACTAGGCTATAGACTATACTATAGACTAGACTATAGACTAGACTATAGACTAGACTATAGTCTAGACTATAGACTAGACTATAGACTAGGCTATAGACTAGACTATAGACTAGACTATAGACTAGACTATAGACTAGATTATAGACTAGACTATAGACTAGACTATAGACTAGACTATAGACTAGACTATAGACTAGACTATAGACTAGACTATAGACTAGACTATAGACTAGACTATAGACTAGACTATAGACTAGACTATAGACTAGACTATAGACTAGACTATAGACTAGACTATAGACTAGATTAAAGACTAGACTATAGACTAGACTATAGACTAGACTATAGACTAGACTATAGACAAGACTATAGACTAGACTATAGACTAGACTATAGACTAGACTATAGACTAGACTATAGACTAGACTATAGACTAGACTATAGACTAGACTATAGACTAGACTATAGACTAGACTATAGACTAGACTATAGACTAGACTATAGACTAGACTATAGACTAAACTATAGACTAGACTATAGACTAGACTATAGACTAGACTATAGACTAGACTATAGGCTAGACTATAGACAAGACTATAGACTAGACTATAGACTAGACTATAGACTAGACTATAGACTAGACTATAGACTAGACTATAGACTAGACTATAGACTGGACTATAGACTAAACTATAGACTTGACTATAGACTAAACTATAGACTAAACTATAGACTTGACTATAGACTGGAATATAAACTAGACTATAGACTAGACTATAGACTAGACTATAGACTAGACTATAGACTAGACTATAGACTAGATTATAGACTAGACTATAGACTAGACTATAGACTAGACTATAGACTAGACTATAGACTAGACTATAGACTAGACTATAGACTAGACTATAGACTAGACTAGAGACTAGACTATAGACTAGACTATAGACTAGACTATAGACTAGACTAGACTATAGACTAGACAATACACTAGACTATAGACTAGACTATAGACTAGACTATAGACTAGACTATAGACTAGACTATAGACTAGACTATAGACTAGACTATAGACTAGACTATAGACTAGACTATAGACTAGACTATAGACTAGACTATAGACTAGACTATAGACTAGACTATAGACTAGGCTATGGACTAGACTATACACTAGACTATACACTAGACTATACACTAGACTATAGACTAGACTATAGACTAGACTGTAGACTAGACTTTAGACTAGACTTTAGACTAGACTTTAGACTAGACTATAGACTAGACTATAGACTAGACTATAGACTAGACTATACACTAGACTATACACTAGACTATAGACTAGACTATAGACTAGACTATAGACTAGACTTTAGACTAGACTATAGACTTGACTATAGACTATACTATAGACTAGACTATAGACTAGACTATAGACTAGACTATAGACTAGACTATAGACTAGACTATAGACTAGACTATAGACTAGACTATAGACTAGACTATAGACTAGACTATAGACTAGACTATAGACTAGACTATAGACTAGACTATAGACTAGACTATAGACTAGACTATAGACTAGACTATAGACTAGACTATAGACTAGAATATAGGCAAGATTATAAAGTAAACTATAGACTAGACTATAGATTGGACTAGACTACAGACTAGACTATAGACTAGACTATAGGCTAAATTATAGACTAGACTATAGATTAGACTATAGACTGGTCTATGGATTAGACTAGAGACTTGATTATAGACTAGACTATATTGATCACTTAACAACTAGTTAATAGAGTTTGTCATTTCTAGGTTTTGGTAAAACATCAATATACATCAGAACAGTTATACTATCTATCAAAATAATTGATATACATTTATTCAAATTCTCTGATACGGTCATAATTTCTAAACCGATTAAATATGTATAATTCTACTTAATGAACTGTTATCTACATTCCAAAATTTTATATCAATGTTTGAAAAAAATAAATTTAGTCTTAATAATACAACAAACAGTTAATAATAGAATTTACTTTTACAACTTATCTATAATATTTCGAAAACAATTTCATAACAGTATTAAGTATTTACTAAACAAAAAAAGCAAATGTTTATAACAACATGACAAATAGAAAAAATATGAAATCTTAAATATTAATGTTAACAATTTAACTAAAATTATGAAATTTACTTAAAAATAAATACATACAATAACTAGATTAACAAAAGCAATAATTCTTTACTTTACTTTTTATTTTAAATAAATTTTTAACCTTTACACTCTGCTGGCCTTTAAAAACAAATTGCCATCGGGTGTAACCATGAAATTCTCCTTGTCATATCTCATGGGTATTAGAGTCTCCTTACAGATGGTAAATTTGAAATTTTTCAATAACAAAGCCAAACCGATTAATATTTGCATTTTGCCAAAACGACTGCCTATACAATTGCGGGGACCGTCTCCAAAGGGTAAATACAAAACCGAATCTCTCAGAGCCACTTGTTCGGCTGAGAAGTTAGAGGGATTGAATTTCATAGGATTGGGAAAATATTGTTCATCACGATGTATAGAAATGGCGGGTATAACCACAGGCATATCTTTTTTAATCACAAATTTAGAATGGCCCGGTACAACATAATCCTCCAAGGCCACACGATTTAAGGCGGGTAGGGGTGTATAAAGTCTTAAGGTTTCTGAAAAGTTCAAAATTAAAAATAGCTGAGTGTTACTTGAAATATGATTAAATTTTTCTCTTACCTTGTAGTATCTGATCCAAATATTTCAACTCACTCAAGCACTCATAGCTAAACTCTTGATCGTGTTGCTCCAATACTTTATTTACCTCCTGTCTAGCTTTCTCTTGTATATCCTCATTCAAAGCCAATTCATATAAAGCAAATGACATGGTGGTAGAGGAAGTATCTGAACCGGCTACCAAAAATATAAAAGCCTGGGCTGCCACTTCATTTAGAGATAAATTTGTAAATTCCTCACCGCTATCACTTTTCACCATTTTATTATTTTTCAATTCCAATAGTAAATTCATAAAATCATTACGTTTCACTTGATTCTCTTCACGATATTTAACTGTAGCCTTGACCATACCCATAAAGAAATCTTCTATCTCGTGGACAGTATCACGCATGCGCAAACGTAAGGCCAATTTCGGGAAACTAAAGCGAAAGGCCACACCAAAATTACCCAAATGATTTTCCAATAAAGCTCTTTTACTCATTACATGAAACTTAGCATGAGGATCTGTTAAGCTATTGCATTCCAAACCAAAAGCACAGTTGCCTATAACATCGGTAGTATAACGTGATACTATATCACGTATTTCGACTTTATTATCGTTCTCTATAGTCCTTGCAAAAGTCTTCACCAACTCTTCTGCCACCTTGACCACCGTGGGAAACATAAATTTCATTTTACCCGAGGTAAAAGTAGGCGACATTTTACTTCTCAAACTGCGCCACTTGGGGCCCTCCAAATTGAACAAATGACCCGATAAAGGATCATCCTCCTCGTTCACAAACAAACCACGATCGGAAAATTTATTGAAATCCTTAATCAAAATTTGTTTAATCAAAGCCACATCCGTTACAAATACCGCTTGCCTATAGAACCAATAGAAGCCCGCAAATGGTCCTACATTTTTGTATTTATAATAAGTTTCTTGTATGATATCAAGAAATGTACGTTCTGTTACGGCTCCCTTAAAACTGCCAAAGATCCAACTGGGCTCATCACAACCTATGCCCAAATTTTGCCAATATTTAAAGTGTTTGTTTAAAGCGTATAGAAAATACAATGCCAGCAGTAGTAATATGGTTAATAATATTAATAATATGGACATTATTAAGTAATAATGATTTTAAGGTGTCGAGCTAGTGATGGTAGAAATTGAACTGAATTTAATTCTCAGATTTCTTGAATAATTTAAGTGTTTTTGGTTTGTTTGAAATCTTATCTTTGTTATTATTTGTGTGATTGTAAAGTACAAAAAAAGTTGCCAGATTGTTTGGAGGAATGTTATAAAAAAAGGGGATTAGTTATAGACATTATTACGCAGGAAGTCGGGATTTATTAGGATCAAGCGAGTCAACTAACTAACTAACTAACTAACTAACTAACTAACTAACTAACTAACTAACTACTAACTAACTAACTAACTACTAACTAACTAACTAACTAACTAACTAACTAACTAACTAACTAACTAACTAACTACTAACTAACTAACTAACTAACTAACTAACTAACTAACTAACTAACTAACTAACTAACTAACTAACTAACTAACTAACTAACTAACTAACTAACTAACTAACTACTAACTAACTAACTAACTAACTAACTAACTAACTAACTAACTAACTAACTAACTAACTAACTAACTAACTAACTAACTAACTAACTAACTAACTAACTAACTAACTAACTAACTAACTAACTAACTAACTAACTAACTAACTACTAACTAACTAACTAACTAACTAACTACTAACTAACTAACTAACTAACTAACTACTAACTAACTAACTAACTAACTAACTAACTAACTAACTAACTACTAACTAACTAACTAACTACTAACTAACTAAATAACTAACTAACTAACTAACTAACTAACTAACTAACTAACTAACTAACTAACTAACTAACTAACTAACTAACTAACTAACTAACTAACTAACTAACTAACTAACTAACTAACTAACTAACTAACTAACTAACTAACTAACTAACTAACTAACTAACTAACTAACTAACTAACTAACTAACTAACTAACTAACTAACTAACTAACTAACTAACTAACTAACTAACTAACTAACTAACTACTAACTAACTAACTAACTAACTAACTAACTAACTAACTAACTAACTAACTAACTAACTAACTAACTAACTAACTAACTAACTAACTAACTAACTAACTAACTAACTAACTAACTAACTAACTAACTAACTAACTAACTAACTAACTAACTAACTAACTAACTAACTAACTAACTAACTAACTAACTAACTAACTAACTAACTAACTAACTAACTAACTAACTAACTAACTAACTAACTAACTAACTAACTACTAACTAACTAACTAACTAACTAACTAACTAACTAACTAACTAACTAACTAACTAACTACTCCTCTTTCAGTGCAAATTTCATTATTTTCTTTTTAAATAGTTTCAAAATATTGAGTAATCCAAAGTTTTAAAAGTTTTCTGATTATCAAATTTTCATTATCGATAAGAGAGCTGCTTATCGGTCGTCGTAGTTTTGGCAGACTAAGTTTTGTTGCTAACTACTTTGCATAGACTAGACCACCAGCTGTTTCAGATAAATTATTGTTTCATAAAGATTATTGATATTAGATCCTCAAACATCTGTATATTGATCAATTGATATAAAAAAAAATTGGGACACTTAAAGTATCAGATATTAGACCCCTGTAGGGTGCATAGAGGAAAAATAAAATTAATTTTTAATTACTTTAATACACATTTATATCAAGATAACATAAATAATAAAAGTATAATCAAATGCACAATTTTAAACTGAGATAAAGGCAGAAAACGCTTGTCATTATTATTGTTGTTTTTATTATTTTATAAACTTCTACAGTTTAGTAACTCTTAAATGGATACCACCCTCAGAACTGCACAAAAAGTTATTTTTATCATATTTCATAGGTATTTGCGTCTTATCACACACTGTAAACTTGAAATTTTTCAAAAGTACCGCTAGACCCACTAATGCCTGCATTTTGCCAAAACGCATACCAATACAATTGCGAGGACCATCACCAAAAGGCATATGTAGAACGGAATCACGTTGGGCCACCTTGTCGGCAGTAAAATTATCGGGATTGAAAACATTAGGATTAGGATAATAACGTTCATCACGATGTATAGCGCCGGCCGGTATTAACACTAACATGTCTTTTTTTATAATAAACTTGGGATGACCCGGTACTGGGTAATCCTCAGAGGCGTAACGGGTTATCAAAGGCAAAACGGTGTATAAACGTAAAGTTTCTAAAATTTAAATAAAATATTAAATTTTATTATTTATTTAAAATGAAATAACCAACCTGCTATAATTTGTTCCATATACACCATTTCCTTCATGGCTTCATAGGTAAATTCTTGATTATGTTTCTCCAAAACTGTTATTACTTCTTCTCGGGCCTTTTGTTGTATATCCTCATGTTGAGCCAATTCGTAAAGAGCAAAACCCATGGTGGTGGAAGATGTCTCGAAACCGGCCACCAAAAACACAAAAGCCTGAGCAGCTATTTCCTCCATAGTAAGATTAGTCAACTCTTCTCCGGTTTCCGATTTCATTAATTTATTATTTTTCAAATCGATTAACATGTCCATGAAATCATTACGTCTTACATTATTTTCTTCCCGATAGCGCACTGTTTCCTTAACAATACCCATGAAAAAGTCCTCCACCTCTTGTAGGGTATCCTTCATATGTAGCTTCCTAGCTAATTGGGGAAAACTATTACGAAAGGCTATGCCTACACGACCATAACGTTGTTCTACTATAGATTTACGGCCCATCATGCGGAACTTGTTATTGGGATCCCGTAAACTGCTCATTTCCAAACCAAATGCACAGCTGCCTATAACATCGGTGGTAAAACGGGCCATTAGATCACCCACTTCTATTATGTCATTCTCCTTTGCCGCATTACCAAATACTTGTACAAATTCTTTACTGATATTGGTAATAATGGGGAACATGGTTTTCATTTTACCCGAGGTAAAGGTGGGTGACAGCTTATTACGCATATGACGCCATTTATTGCCCTCTAAATTAAACAGCATACCCGACAAGGGATCATCCTCTTCATTTACATAGAAACCACGATCCACAAATTTCGAGAAATCTTTTATTAAAATCAATTTTAAAAGCGCCGGATCAAAAACAAACACTGCCGGTTTGAAAAACCAATAAAATCCAGCAAATGGTCCTGTGTTTTTATATTTATCATAAAATTGCTGCCATACCTCAACGAAAGCACGTTTAGAACCTATACCGGTTATATTGCCCAGTAAAAATGTAGGCTCCTCACAGGCTATACCCAGCGTTTGCCAATAATTATAACGCTGACGCAATACTTTATAGAAATAAGCCAAAATGGCTAATAATATTAGAATTAAAATTTCAAAAATCATTTTCGATTTCTAAACTTTTCGATTGATTGAGCACAACCCAACCGAGCACCGTTTGCTTAATAACTAAACTTTTGAAAAGCGTTTTAGTTTTTTTTTTTTTAACAAAAATAATAGTAAAAGAAAGCTTTTTAAATTAATCAATTGAAATTCTCTCTGTGGTTCTGATATCTACAGTTTTGTGAATATAGAGCAGAGTTGCTGAGGTATGACCACAGTAATTTAATGTTCCTGAAAAGTGTATTATTTTAACCAGTTCAAAGCGAAAATAAAATTCTATGAAACGGAAATTTTTGCATATTTTTCCGATATTCTCTTAAGTTCGTTTCGATAATATTATCGTAATTGATCAGAGAGAAATGTTCTCTTCAATAGACCAGTCAATATACTAGTTTATAGAATAGGTTAGTCCGTAAACCAGAGGAGCGCAAGATTGCCATTACATAGCACGCGTGATAGGGTAAGAAAATTCTGCTGACGCTAAGTTGATACACATACACTATAGGTTTAATTCTTCTTCTTTTTATAATGAGCAATATCAGTGGGTTTGCTCTCAACTTGAAAAACAAAATCAAATCAGTTGCTGATCAGCACTTGTCGAAGCAAGGTCTGTACGCGACGTTTTTAAAATACACACAGAAATACAACAACAAAATTTTGAGAAAGCCGAATTAATGTAGGAGAACATGAGAGAACAGTTGTTAGTTTTTTATATATAGACTTTGATATACGCTGGCTGTCAAAATCCATAATAAACATTTGACAGTTAGCATATACATTATAGTTTATAGTCATTTTATTAGTATACTTTTATTTTGAATTGAATTCTGTTCTCTGCTGCTTTACCAACACAAATAAAACTATGGTACTCTATGGTAGTATGTGTTTGAGCAACACTGCCGTAAACTAATAGACAATGATATACCAGTCACTAAACTAGTCAATGGACTAGTCCGCAAACCTGTCAATATAATAGTCCAGTGAATAGACAAGTCCATAGACTATACCGTAGATTAGTCCATAGACTAGTCTATTGACAAGTCAATAAACTAGTCACTAGACTATTCTATAGGCCTGTCAATAGACCAGTCCATAGACTAATGAATAGACTAGTGAATAGACTAGTCAATAGACTATTCAATAGACTAGTCCATAGACAAGTCAATATCCCAGTCAATAGACTAGTCAATATCTAGTTCGTAGTCCAATCTATATAATGATCCATAGAATTCTCAATAGACTAGTCCATGGATTAGTCAAAAAACTGGTCTATGGATTAGTCGATGGACCAGTACATGGACTAGTCTGTGTACTAGTTAATTGACTATTCTATAGGCCTGTCAATATACCAGTCCGTAGACTATTCAGGGGACTAGTTCATAGACCAGTGAATCGTCTAGACAATAGACTTATCAATATCTAATCCATAGAGCAATCAATAAAAATGATTTATAGAATTCTCAAGGCACTAGTGTTTGAACTAGTCTCTAGATTATTTTATTGACATTTTGATAGAACAGAATATATAGTCCATAGAATAGTCAATAAACTAGTCCATGGACTATTCCATAGACTAGTCAATAAACTATTTCATCGATTAATCAGTGTACTAGTCCATCGATTAGAGATTTAAGAGAATTGTCCATAGACTGGTTCCTAGACTAGTTTATATACTTAATAATATATCAGTCCAAAATAGACTATTCCACAGATAAAACGCAATTTTAAATCGGACAAATTAACGGTTTTGCTCAGTGATGTCTGTTAGGTAAAAGTTTTATCATCGTTAACTACACTCTTAAAGTTAGGCAGTTATCAAATTAGCGTTATCGATAAGGGAGCTTATAACTATATATATGTAGAACTTGTAGCAGTGACCGGCACAAAGAGACTTTTTAGGAAAATCTTGTTAAAATTATTTAAAAACTAGTTTTTATATGTATATGAGCGGTTTTGTTAAAGTTATAAGCACTCGTGCTAGTTACTCTCAATAACTAGCAACTATGGATGCCGATCACTTACCTAAATTGTATATCAGTCAGAAAGAGCTTACTTTAAATGAGAGCAACTTTTAGCAGACTATTGATTAGAACAAGTTGTAATGCAACATGTTTTAAAAATTTCGTGTTGTATTTGTAAAAAAGCCGATTAATGTTCGTGACCTAAGGCAATGTTTTGTAAACACTACTTTATAATGTTTTGAAATATTATTGGCAAACTAGAATTCAGAAGTTGTCTATATAAAAAACCTTGACCCATAATTAAATACAATTTGTTAAAGTCATTATACGAGAGTAAAATTTATTTGTATTCAAGAACGTAGAAAACACATACGTCATAATAAATTTAAATTGTTTTCTTTTCTAAAACCGGTTTTATTAAATTAACAATAAAATTGTTATCGGTTTTGTATGAATACAAAGTTTATAGGTATTAAATTAATATAATAACATGTTAAAATAATAAAAAAATAAAATTAATAATATAAATATAATATAAACATTGTAGAAAAAAAATTAAAATGATTTCTTAAATCTAGCTCTTTGTTATTGTTTTTGTTAATTGTTTAATCTTGGTTCAAAGTTTAGTAACTTTCAAATACACCCCCTTCTCAGCACTTAATAAAAAGTTCTTCTTATCATATTTAAGAGGAATTTGCGTCTTATCACATACCGAAAATTTGAAATTTTTCAAAAGAACCGCCAGACCTACTAAAGCCTGCATTTTACCAAAACGCATGCCTATACAAATGCGAGGACCATCACCGAAAGGCATATATAAAACTGAATCACGTTGAGCCACTTTTTCGGCCGTGAAATTATCGGGATTAAATTCATTAGGATTGGGATAGTAACGTTCATCACGATGAATGGCAGCAGCTGGTATTAGCACTAACATGCCCTTTTTGATTACAAAATTAGGATGACCCGGTACTGGATAGTCTTCTTCAGCATAGCGATTCAATATGGGTACTATAGCATGTAAACGTAAAGTTTCTGGGGGGAAAAAAGGATAACTGTAATTATTATATTTAAAAAAAAACAAATTCCAGAACTCACCTAATAAAACTTGCTCCAAATACACCATTTCCTTCATGGCTTCATAGGTAAATTCCTGATTATGTTTCTCCAAAACTTCTATAATCTCTTCTCGAGCTTTTTGCTGTATTTCCTGACGTTGAGCCAATTCATAAAGAGCAAAACCCATGGTGGTGGAAGAAGTCTCAAAACCAGCCACCAAAAATACAAAAGCCTGAGCCGCCACCTCCTCTATAGAGAGACTAGTCATCTCTTCACCCGTTTCCGATTTCATTAATTTATTATTTTTCATTTCGATCAGCATGTTCATAAAATCATTACGTTTAATATTATTTTCTTCCCGATAGCGCACCGTTTCCTTGACAATACCCATGAAAAAGTCCTCTACATCTTGCAAAGTATCTTTCATATGCAACTTTCTAGCCAAATGGGGAAAACTGTTGCGAAAAGCTATGCCTATATTGCCATAACGTTGTTCTAGCAATGATTTGCGTCCCATCATGCGGAATTTATTGTTGGGATCTTTTAAACTGCTTATCTCTAAGCCAAAGGCACAAGTGCCTATAACATCGGTGGTAAAACGAGCCATTAAATCACCCACCTCCAATATTTCACTCTCTTTTACCGCATTATCGAAAACCTTTACAAATTCTTTACTGATATCGGTTATAATGGGAAACATGATTTTCATTTTGCCCGAGGTAAAGGTAGGAGATAATTTAGTACGCATATGACGCCATTTATTACCCTCCAAATTGAATAGATTACCCGATAAGGGATCATCTTTCTCATTCACAAATATACCACGATCCACAAACTTGGAGAAATCTTTTATTAAAATCAATTTTAAAAGTGCGGGATCGAATATAAATGCTGCTGGTTTGAAAAACCAATAAAATCCCGCAAATGGTCCTGTATTTTTATATTTATCATAAAATGTCTGCCAGATTTCGGCAAAAGAACGTCTTGAGCCGGTGCCGGTTATATTGCCCAGTACAAATGTAGGCTTTTCACAGGCTATGCCCACCGATTGCCAGTAATTGTAACGCTTACGTAAGGTATAATAAATGTAAGCCAATATGGCTAATAATATGAGAATTAAAATTCCAAAAATCATTTTTTTATTTTTGTTTTTAAATAATAAGTAAATTTAATTGTTTTTTTGTTTTCTTTATTTAAATTTTTAAAAGCTTTTTTAGAATAATTGTCACGTCCACTGTTTGATATAAAACTGATCTTTTCAAATGCGTTTCAGTTTGTTTAAATAAGATCTTTGTTCCAAAAAGAAGCTTTTTTTAATAAATATTTTTCTTTATGGTGATGTGTTTGATTTTTTTGTTTATTTTTGAGAGCAATGCTTTAATCTCAAAAAAGAGCTTTTATTAATTGAAAACAAAAAATCAAGATAATTTGTGAAAAAATGTTTGCAAACAAAACATTTTCGATTAAAAAATTTTATGTTTTCCGATAGATATCTATTGCATCAGCTCTGTTGTTTAACTTAAAAACGTTTGAACCCACTTAACTCGCCCGCGATCGATAAAGTTGGTGGTTTAAAGGTTTACATTATATATTACATTATATATATCTTGTTATTCAGAACTTTCAAAATTATCTACATAAAATCTCATTGGAACATAACCAGAGCAAAACTAGATCTGATCCAGACCTTAACTAGAACTGAATTAGATCTGCGGTAAAACTGAAGTACATCTAAAGCTTAGCTCATCGTTGTTTTTTTAAGATGAAATTGTTCTTACCCTCTTCATTTACTTGACTTTTGAGATCTACTAGCAAATCCATGAGATCATAATGAGTTACAATTGCACGCATTTGGTTTTAAAAGTACGCAATGAAAAATGTTTTAAAAGAGAAACTGAGAACTGAGGGATTTGGTTATGTTTGTTTTGTTCTGCTCTTTCTGTTTAGCTAATGTATTCACGTTTAAACATGCCGTCATTTGTTTTGTTTTGATTACTCATTTCGCTTTTTATCAGACTACTGTTTTTTAACATAGAGAGAAAATTTCGAAATATCGAAACAAATGCTCAAAAGCTCGAAAGCTCAAAAAGTAAATTTTTAGAAAGAGATTGTACTTTTAGTGAAAAATAATTTTGGTGTAAAAAGTCGTATTTTTTGTAAAATAATGTATTTAGGAAAAATCATGTTTTTAGTGAAAAATTCAACTTTTAGAAAAATATAAACATTTTATATTAAAAATAATAATTTTCTAAAAATAATAATTTTCTTAAAAATTTAAATTTTTTTGTAAAATGTCGGATTTCCAATTTCAGTAAAGTAATAGATAGACTAGAACTAGCACTGAACTAGAACTGAACTAGAACTGAACTAGAACTGAACTAGAACTGAACTAGAACTGAACTAGAACTGAACTAGAACTGAACTAGAACTGAACTAGAACTGAACTAGAACTGAACTAGAACTGAACTAGAACTGAACTAGAACTGAACTAGAACTGAACTAGAACTGAACTAGAACTGAACTAGAACTGAACTAGAACTGAACTAGAACTGAACTAGAACTGAACTAGAACTGAACTAGAACTGAACTAGAACTGAACTAGAACTGAACTAGAACTGAACTAGAACTGAACTAGAACTGAACTAGAACTGAACTAGAACTGAACTAGAACTGAACTAGAACTGAACTAGAACTGAACTAGAACTGAACTAGAACTGAACTAGAACTGAACTAGAACTGAACTAGAACTGAACTAGAACTGAACTAGAACTGAACTAGAACTGAACTAGAACTGAACTAGAACTGAACTAGAACTGAACTAGAACTGAACTAGAACTGAACTAGAACTGAACTAGAACTGAACTAGAACTGAACTAGAACTGAACTAGAACTGAACTAGAACTGAACTAGAACTGAACTAGAACTGAACTAGAACTGAACTAGAACTGAACTAGAACTGAACTAGAACTGAACTGAACTAGAACTGAACTAGAACTGAACTAGAACTGAACTAGAACTGAACTAGAACTGAACTAGAACTGAACTAGAACTGAACTAGAACTGAACTAGAACTGAACTAGAACTGAACTAGAACTGAACTAGAACTGAACTAGAACTGAACTAAAACTGAACTAGAACTGAACTAGAACTGAACTAGAACTGAACTAGAATTGAACTAGAACTGAACTAAAACTGAAGTAGAACTAAACTGAATTCTTTGTTAACGAACATAAAAGAAAGTTCCCTTTTTGATATTTAATTTTAACGGTTTTAAAAGCTTATTCATTTCAAAGCTTTTAACTAAATATAGAAAGCTTTATATTAAGTTTATTCAAACGTTTAAAACTATTATCTTATAACGAAAAACAATTATTATTGAACTTGGACAAATTGGCCAACATTGAGGTTTTACTGGATGAGTTAAGTGCATTTGTCCGGGAAACATATTAGAAATATCGAAAAGTACGACTATAAAAATTTAGATAAGAAAGTAAACAATTATATAGTTATAAAATGTGGACCATTTTAACAAGCTTAATAACATAAATACCAAAATAGTAGACGTATGGGGTTTGGAATAATATTGGACCCTATAAACAGGGCGTACGCCTTAAAGTATTTTTGGCAATTTTTTAGATAACAAACCAAAAAAAAGCTTTATTATTAACAAACTATTATGGTTAACATGAAATATGCATAAATATAGAAACATTTGTTCGTCTAAGCAATTAGTTTTAATAACAACCTTAAACCAATAAGTTCTACTAAGAAATGGAAAGTTTAGCAATATCGTTTACTATCTATGGCTTTATCATCATTTTAACTTTACTGTATGGATTACTAAGATTTCATCTGCAATTTTGGCGTCGGAGAGGTATTCCTCATCGGGAACCGACCTTTCTTTTCGGCAATTTACAATGTGTACTCCAAAAGCGTCATATACGAGAGGCCTTTAGTAAAGCGTATCAGGAATTTAAAAGCACTGGGCCATTTTGCGGTTTCTTTCTCTTGATGAAACCGGCTGTAATCATTTTCGATTTGGATTTGGCCAAAAAAGTGCTTATTAAAGATTTTAATCTTTTCGAGGAACGTGGCATGTATTATAATGGTAAAGATGATCCGTTGACGGCTCATCTATTCAATGTGGAGGCAGTCGAATGGCGTAAAATGAGAAATAAATTATCACCCACTTTTACTTCGGGAAAAATGAAGCTAATGTTTCCCATAGTGGCCAAAATAGGACAAGAATGTAATCACACCTTAGAAGAAATGTTAAAAGCTGGACCTCAAATCGATGTTAAGGAACTAATGGCCCGCTATACCACCGATGTTATAGGCACCTGTGCTTTCGGTCTAGACTGCAATAGCTTAAAAAATCCCGAGGCAGAATTTCGTGTTATGAATAGAAATATTTTTACCAATTTCCGTCATAGCCGAGTGGTGCATTTATTTATGCAACTCTTGCCTCAAGTATCTAAAACATTAAGAATGAAGGAGCTACTAGATGATACACATGATTTTTATTTTAGAATTGTTAAAGATACCATGGATTACCGTGAGAAAAATCACATAAAACGTAATGATTTTATAGATTTATTAATAGAAATGAAAAATTCGGAAGACAAAGATAAACGTTTGAATATGAATGAGATTACGGCCAATGCATTTGCCTTCTTTTTGGCGGGTTTTGAAACCTCGGCCACTACCATGACTTATGCCCTATACGAAATGTCGTTGCAACCAAGAGTACAGGATAAATTAAGAAAGGAAATTTTACAAGTTTTAGAGAAAAACAATCAACAATTGACTTATGAAAGTCTTAAAGAAATGCAATATTTACATCAGGTGGTGCAAGGTATTTAAATTTAAAAATTTCCTTATAAAATCAATTTGTAATAATTTTAAATTTTCAGAAACTTTGCGCAAATATGCAGTATTCCCTTTCCTACAGCGTAAGGCTAAAATAGATTATGATACCAAAATTCCCGGTTATATTATACCCAAAGATACTCTCGCCATTATACCCATAGATGCTATACATCATGATCCCGAAATATATCCCGAACCTCAGCAATTTCGTCCAGAACGTTTCGATGCTGAAGAGGTGGCCGCTCGTCATCCCATGAGTTGGCTGCCTTTTGGTGCTGGCCCAAGAAATTGTATTGGTTTAAGATTTGGTAAAATGCAGACCTATGTGGGTTTAGTATCAGTATTAAAAGATTATAAATTCACAGTTTGTGATAAGACTCCTATACCTATAGACTTGAATGTGCAATTGCCTTTAATGACTCCTATACAGGAAGTAGTTTTAAATGTTGAAAAGATCTGTGATAAGTAGAAAAGTTATAAGCTCCTAGAATTTAGTTTTGTACGTAATTAATCTTAGTAAGTAATATTTTTTGTAATAAATATGTATATCTTTTTAATCTGGGACATTTTTTTAAGTTTGGAAACAATTTTATATTAGAACTAGAACTGAACTAGAACTAAACTAGAACTGAACTAGAACTGAACTAGAACTGAACTAGAACTGAACTAGAACTGAACTAGAACTGAACTAGAACTGAACTAGAACTGAACTAGAACTGAACTAGAACTGAACTAGAACTGAACTAGAACTGAACTAGAACTGAACTAGATAGAACTCTTCTAAAACTGAAATATTTTATTCAAATTAAAGTTTTCCTAAAAATTTAATATCGTGCTAAAAATTAAATATTTCATAAAAATTTAATTTTTGACTAAAAATTGAATTTTTTACTAAAATTAAGTTTTTTCACTAAAAATTAAGTTTTTTCACTAAAAATTCAATTTTTCATTAAAAATTTGATTTTTTATTAAAAATTTAATTTTTTATTAAAAATTCTATTATTCACTAAAAATTCAAATTTTCACTAGAAATTCAATTTTTTACTAAAAATTTAATTTCTCACAAAAATTTTTTTTTTTTTTTTTTGCTAAAAATTAAATTTTTTGTTAAATTTAAAAATTTCACACAAACTAAAATTTTACTTTGAATTGATTTTTTTAATAAAGTTAAATTTTCTCCGGTATCGTCAAAAAAGTACCAAAAGTGCTTTAATTTCCAGTCCATTTTTTCCTGCTCTACAATATCTTACAATTTGTTTTCTGAGAGCAATGACTAACATATAATATTAAAGAGTAAAGAGAATATTTCAAAAATGTTTATTTATTAAAAAAAAACTAAAAATGTTTATCCAAATTTCGAGTAAAATAGGTATGAACAGTTAGTTGCATTTCAATAGTGGTCGTAGACTGTACAAAAGATAATTAAATAAAAGTTATAGAAGTATTTTAACAATTTTTGTTAAAATGTTAATATTCATAGCTTTATGCGTTATAATATTTTTTTGGTTAAAAGAACATTATTCATATTGGGAGAAACGCCATGTTCCTCACGAAAAACCCACATATTTTGTAGGTAATATGCGAGGCATAGGAAGGGAATACCACTGGAAAGATATAAATCAACGTATTTATAAGAAATTTAAAGGAGTTACTCCCGTGGCCGGTTTTTATACATTTCTTACAAGAGCTGCCTTTATTTTAGATTTGGATTTGATTAAACAAATAATGATCAAAGATTTCCAAAACTTTAGCGAAAGAAATTTGTTTCACAATGAACGTGATGATCCTTTAACGGGCAATCTGCTATTTTTGGATGGTGAAAAGTGGCGGGTGTTGAGACATAAACTATCCCCGGTTTTCACTACTGGAAAAATGAGGTTTATGTTTCCCACGGTGGTTAAAGTGGGAGAGAAATTACCCTCAGCCTGTGAGAAATTTATAGAGGTATATGAGGGCTTAGTAGAGGCCAAAGATTTGTGTGCCCGCTATACCACCGATGTTATAGGTACTTGTGCTTTTGGTATTGAATGCAATAGCTTAATAGATCCTCAAGCGGAATTTAGACAAATGGGTAGATATATATTCGAGAAACCACGCCATAAGGGTGTCATACAGGCATTTATGTTTACTAATCCCGCACTGGCTAGAAAACTGAGAATGAAAACATTTCGTGATGATGTCAGTGATTTCTTTATGAAGGTGGTCAAAGAGACTGTGGACTATAGACAAAAGAATCATGTCAAACGTAATGATTTTTTGGATATGTTAATAGAAATGAAAAGGCAGCGTGATGATTTAATCGAATCGGGACAAAAAGTGGATGAAAATGATTTGACAAGTGGTTTGAACATAGAACAATTGGCCGCCCAGGCTATGGTATTCTTTTTAGCCGGTTTCGATACTTCCTCCACCACCATGTCTTTCTGTTTATATGAACTGGCTCTCAATCAGGAAGTACAAGATAAATTAAGGAAAGAAATTTTGGAAGTATTGGCCCAACATGATAATCAAATAACCTATGAAAGTATTAAGGAAATGAAGTACTTAGATATGGTAATAGCAGGTAAATTTTAAGAAAAATTCAAATTTAAACATATACTTAATCAAGGTTTTTTCTTAATTTTTTAGAAACTTTACGCAAATACTCGGTTACTCCACATTTAGTGCGAAAATGTGTTAAGGATTTCCAAATACCCAATACCGATTTAGTATTACAAAAGGGTCTACGGGTTATTATACCCTTAGATAGTATACACAATGATCCTGATTACTATCCAGAACCGGAGAAATTCAAACCAGAACGTTTCCTACCCGAAGAAGTACAAAATAGACATCCCTGCGCTTATATGCCTTTCGGCGATGGTCCACGCAATTGTATTGGTATGCGTTTTGGTAAAATGCAAGCCCAAATTGGTTTAGTGTCCCTCTTGACAAAATTTCGTTTTGATAAATGTGAACGTACACAAATACCGTTACACTTTTCTAAGTTAAATTTTCTAATTGGCACCGAAAGTGGCATACACTTAAAGGTGGAAAAGTTATAAATGGGTTTTTAAAACCTTCACAACTGATAAGTGCATGTTTTACTAAGACTTGTTATCAGAAATATTTCATTAACAAAGAGTTTTCATTTAACTATTTACGAAAATTTAATTAGAAAAAAAAACGTATTTATTAATTTGTTATTAATTGTTGTTAAATTTGTATATATGTAGGTCTATTTATGCTGATTAATGAAATAAAATGCATTTTATTTCCAGATAAGTACTTTTAACTTATATCTAAGTTGACACTGCCTAACTGACTATGTTTTCTTACTATACTATAATGGTTTGTCATGAGACTCTCTCTTTCTCTCACTTTACATTTTTATCACATTTTCGAAAAAATTTATATTAATAGGTAAAAACATACAACCATTAATAGCATTGATTTATTTGATTAGTTTTTAATGAAAAAAGCTTTTTAAAATAATAGTCCAACTCACAGATCAGCAATTTTAGATCCAGCCGATCTTACCCTATTGAAATACATGCTAATACCGGTCTAGTTCAGTTGTAGTCCAGTTCTAGTTCAATTCTAGTTCAGTTCTAGTTCAGTTCTAGTTCAGTTCTAGTTCAGTTCTAGTTCAGTTCTAGTTCAGTTCTAGTTCAGTTCTAGTTCAGTTCTAGTTCAGTTCTAGTTCAGTTCTAGTTCAGTTCTAGTTCAGTTCTAGTTCAGTTCTAGTTCAGTTCTAGTTCAGTTCTAGTTCAGTTCTAGTTCAGTTCTAGTTCAGTTCTAGTTCAGTTCTAGTTCAGTTCTAGTTCAGTTCTAGTTCAGTTCTAGTTCAGTTCTAGTTCAGTTCTAGTTCAGTTCTAGTTCAGTTCTAGTTCAGTTCTAGTTCAGTTCTAGTTCAGTTCTAGTTCAGTTCTAGTTCAGTTCTAGTTCAGTTCTAGTTCAGTTCTAGTTTTCTAGTTCAGTTCTAGTTCAGTTCTAGTTCAGTTCTAGTTCAGTTCTAGTTCAGTTCTAGTTCAGTTCTAGTTCAGTTCTAGTTCAGTTCTAGTTCAGTTTAGTTCAGTTTTAGTTCAGTTCTAGTTCAGTTCTAGTTCAGTTCTAGTTCAGTTCTAGTTCAGTTCTAGTTCAGTTCTAGTTCAGTTCTAGTTCAGTTCTAGTTCAGTTCTAGTTCAGTTCTAGTTCAGTTCTAGTTCAGTTTAGTTCAGTTCTAGTTCAGTTCTAGTTCAGTTCTAGTTCAGTTCTAGTTCAGTTCTAGTTCAGTTCTAGTTCAGTTCTAGTTCAGTTCTAGTTCAGTTCTAGTTCAGTTCTAGTTCAGTTCTAGTTCAGTTCTAGTTCAGTTCTAGTTCAGTTCTAGTTCAGTTCTAGTTCAGTTCTAGTTCAGTTCTAGTTCAGTTCTAGTTCAGTTCTAGTTCAGTTCTAGTTCAGTTCTAGTTCAGTTCTAGTTCAGTTCTAGTTCAGTTCTAGTTCAGTTCTAGTTCAGTTTAGTTCAGTTCTAGTTCATTTAGTTCAGTTCTAGTTCAGTTCTAGTTCAGTTCTAGTTCAGTTCTAGTTCAGTTCTAGTTCAGTTCTAGTTCAGTTCTAGTTCAGTTCTAGTTCAGTTCTAGTTCAGTTCTAGTTCAGTTCTAGTTCAGTTCTAGTTCAGTTCTAGTTCAGTTCTAGTTCAGTTCTAGTTCTAGTTCAGTTCTAGTTCAGTTCTAGTTCAGTTCTAGTTCAGTTCTAGTTCAGTTCTAGTTCAGTTCTAGTTCAGTTCTAGTTCTAGTTCAGTTCTAGATCAGTTTGGTACTATGTAGTTCAAATCGATTTTTTATGAAATTTTTTCTGTGCGTTGCACTATTATATTTGAAAAGCTTTTTTGTTTTTTTCATTAATAACAAAGAAAACGATGATCATAGGTTAACACCTCTTAACTAACAATTTTTCAAACAGTATAATGATGCCAAACAGTGTGAAAATTTAAGGAGATCCATGATTTCATACTGGAAAACATCATTATCTCATATTGGAAAAACATTATCAGTTAATAGGTGACAACTTGTTACTTTTTTATATACATATAATAAACAAAGTCTTCTGAAAATAAAATACGTTTTTTTATTTTTATTCAGAATAATAAGTACTTAAAGCTTTAAATGATCAGTATTCAACATGCATTTCTATAATTTACAATACATTAAAAATTAAATGAATTTCCAAAAATTAAATATTTGTTCATGAAATATTTATGACATAATGCTTTCGACGGGGGTTTTTATAACTCCATTTATAACTTTTCTACTTTTAAGTGTATGCCACTTTCGGAGCCAATTAGAAAATTTAACTTAGAAATACGTATGGGTATCTGTGTTCTTTCACATTTATCGAAACGAAATTTTGTCAAGAGCGACACCAAACCAATTTGTATTTGCATTTTACCAAAACGCATACCAATACAAATTCGTGGACCATCGGCAAAAGGTATATAAGCACAAGGATGTCCCTTTTGTACCTCGTCGGGAAGGAAACGTTCTGGTTTGAATTTCTCTGGTTCTGGAAAATAATCAGGATCATTTTGTATGCTATCCAAAGGTATAATAATGCGTAAACCTTTTTCCAATACTATATTGCTATTGGGTACTGGAAAATCTTTCGTGCAGGTGCGCACTAAATGAGGAACAACCGAATATTTGCGCAAAGTTTCTAAAAGGATAAAATCATTAAGTTAATAGAATTAAAAATGCAGGTTTATTGCAAAATTTTACCTGATACCACCATATCTAAGTATTTCATTTCCTTGAGACTCTCATAGGTTATTTGATTATCATGTTGGGCCAAAACATCCAAAATTTCTTTCCTTAATTTATTTTGCACCTCCTGGTTAAGAGCCAGTTCATATAAACAAAAAGACATGGTGGTGGAAGAGGTATCAAAACCGGCTATATAGAATACCACAACCTGGGCAGCCAACTGTTCTATATTCAAACCACTTGCCAAATCATTTTCATCTACTTTTTGCCCCGATTCTGTTAAATCATCACGTTGCTTTTTCATTTCTATTAACATATCCAAAAAATCATTACGTTTGACATGATTCTTTTGTCTATAGTCCACAGTCTCTTTAACCACCTTCATAAAGAAATCACTAACATCATCACGAAAATTTTTCATTCTCAATTTCCTGGACAAAGCGGGATTGGTAAACATAAATGACTGCATTAAACCCTTGTGGCGTGGTTTCTCAAACATTAATCTTCCCATTTTTCTAAATTCCGCTTGAGGATCTTCTAAACTATTGCATTCAATACCAAAAGCACAAGTGCCTATAACATCGGTAGTATAGCGGGCACACAAATCTTTGGCCTCCACTATGCCTTCACATTCTTCTAAAAATTTCTCACAGGCTGAAGGTAATTTCTCTCCCACTTTAACCACCGTGGGAAACATAAATTTCATTTTGCCTGTGGTGAAAACCGGGGATAACTTATGTCTCAATACTCGCCACTTTTCACCATCCAAAAAGAATAGATTTCCCGTTAAAGGATCATCACGTTCATTATGAAACAAATTTTTCGCACTGAAACTAGGAAAATCTTTAATCAGTATAAGTTTAATCAAATCCAAATCGTAAACCGTGGCAGCTCTTGTAAAAAATGTATAAAAACCGGCCACTGGGGTCACATTTTTAAACTTATTATAAATACGTTGATGTATATCTTTCCAATGATATTCTCGTCCTATACCCTTCATGTTACCGTAAAAATATGCTGGTTTTTCGTGAGGCACATTACGTTTCTCCCAATATGAATAATGTTCTCTTAACCAAATATATATAATCGCAATTAAAGCTATTACTATTAACATTTTAATTAAAATCAATGAAATCTTTATTTATAGTTTTTTAATTTAACTTTTGCAGAGTCTTCGACCACTATTGAAATGCAACTGCTGATAAGAATTCAAATTGAAACGCGTGCAAATGCTTTCGTTTGAAATATAAATGCAAAAATCGTAAAGTTGCATTTATTCTCTGTACACTTTAGTATTTTGCTAGTCATTATTCTCAGAAAAAGCTGTTAGATATTGTGGAACAGGGAAAAATAGCCTGGTACTTTTAGTACTTTTTTGCTATTTAAGGGATCATCTCTAGTAACTATTGGGGTTTTAATAACAATGTGTTAATAAAACAAATAAATAGTTATAATTTTCTTTAAATGTTTTCTTCTTATTCACACTTTCATAGTAAATTCTTCTTTGTTTTAAGTACTTTTTCAAGTTATAGATTCATAAAGGCACTAGCCCAACATTTAAGCAAACCTGTTGCGAACCACTCAATTCTGCATTTACACAGTAAGCAAGTACAGTCAAAATACAACTATAAAGTTCAAGAATAACTAATGGGTAAATACAAAAATGATTCACATTGTACATAAATGTCTTTATTTTGAAACCACACAGAATTGTCAGACCCCTTCCCTTCGTAATAAACAGTCTAAGAGGAGACCCTGCGAATGTACTTGACTGTTTGCGCAGCAAACTACCACTTTAACCTGACATGTCTAAAGTCTAGTCAATGGTCTGGTATATAGTCTAGTCTACATTCTAGTCTACAGTCTAGTATACAGTCTAGTTTACAGTCTAGTCTATAGTCTAGTCTATAGTCTAGTCTATAGTCTAGTCTATAGTCTAGTCTATAGTCTAGTCTATAGTCTAGTCTATAGTCTAGTCTATAGTCTAGTCTATAGTCTAGTCTATAGTCTAGTCTATAGTCTAGTCTATAGCCTAGTCTAGTCTATAGACTAGTCTATAGTCTAGTCTATAGCCTAGTCTAGTCTATAGACTAGTCTATAGTCTAGTCTATAGCCTAGTCTAGTCTATAGACTAGTCTATAGTCTAGTCTATAGTCTAGTCTATAGTCTAGTCTATAGTCTAGTCTATAGTCTAGTCTATAGTCTAGTCTATAGTCTAGTCTATAGTCTAGTCTATAGTCTAGTCTATAGTCTAGTCTATAGTCTAGTCTATAGTCTAGTCTATAGTCTAGTCTATAGTCTAGTCTATAGTCTAGTCTATAGTCTAGTCTATAGTCTAGTCTTAGTCTAGTCTATAGTCTAGTCTATAGTCTAGTCTATAGTCTAGTCTATAGTCTAGTCTATAGTCTAGTCTATAGTCTAGTCTATAGTCTAGTCTATAGTCTAGTCTATAGTCTAGTCTATAGTCTAGTCTATAGTCTAGTCTATATTCTAGTCTATAGTCTAGTCTATAGTCTAGTCTAGTCTAAAGTCTAGTCTATAGTCTAGTCTATAGTCTAGTCTATAGTCTAGTCTATAGTCTAGTCTATAGTCTAGTCTATAGTCTAGTCTGTAGTCTAGTCTATAGTCTAGTCTATAGTCTAGTCTATAGTCTAGTCTATAGTCTAGTCTATAGTCTAGTCTAGAGTCTAGTCTATAGTCTAGTCTATAGTCTAGTCTATAGTCTAGTCTAGAGTCTAATCTATAGTCTAGTCTATAGTCTAGTCTATAGTCTAGTCTATAGTCTAGTCTATAGTCTAGTCTATAGTCTAGTTTATAGTATAGTCTATAGTCTAGTCTATAGTCTAGTATAAAGTGTAGTCTATTGTCTAGTCTATAATTTAGTCTATAGTCCAGTCAATAATCTAATATATATTCTAGTCTATGGTTTAGTCTATATTCTACTCTATGGCCTAGGCTACAGTCTAGCCTATTGTCAAGTATATAGTATTGCCTGATTAACAGTTTATAGGGTGTAATTATTTGGACTTACTCATTTACTCTCTTAGTTGTTTTAAGTTTTTACTCTTTATTTACTTTAAAAAACAAAATAAACTTTGAGAATAAGAATTGAAAAATTTTGCAAATACAAAAAAGCTTTTTATGAGCAAATATTAGGATTACCATTTTTCAGTTTTTAATTCCGCCAAGTATTTAAAAATCTCACAGATTGTTTAACATTTGAAATGTCAAATGTTTATGTTTTGGTTCTCATTCCAAATAACTGCAAAATAATGGGTTGTGAAAATTTTGAATATTTAATTTTATAATTGGTTACTTTTTAAATACCTTTCATACCCTTTCCACTTTTAAGTAGATACCACTCTTAACATTAAACACCCTTACATTAAGAGCATCAAAATCCAATTCCTTTGGGGTCCTCGGGCAAATTGAAAACTTAAAATTCTTTAACAATAAAGCCACTCCAATCATTGCTTGCATCATGCCAAAACGTTCAGCAATACAAGTGCGTGGTCCGGCACCAAATGGTAAATAAGCCATTGAATGTATCTGATCCCGTAAAGAAGTGGCAAATCTTTCAGGTTGAAACCTTTCTGGATCTGGATAATAATCTGGATCATGATGTATGGCATAAACAGGTATAATAATTTGCACACCAGGTTGTATAGTTATAGCTTTTGGTCCATCTAAGGTGTATGTGGAGCGACACACTCGTCGGCCTGTGGGGGCCACAGGATGTTTACGCAGGGTTTCTGAAAGAAGAATATTTTCAATAAAAGTTTGACTTGTTTCTAATAATAATGAACTTACCTTGTACTACCTGTTTAATGTAGTTCATTTCATTTAAACTTTCATAACTATATTCACCCTCGAATTTTTCCAACACTTGGCTAACATTCTCTCTTGCCTTTTGCTGAACATCAGGATTCAAAGCCATTTCATAAAGAGCAAATGACATGGTACTAGAACTGGTCTCAAAACCTCCTATGAAAAATACATAAGCCTGAGCGATGACATCCTCCATTTGCAAACAGAAATCGTCTGAATCCTCTTTCTTATTCTTCAACTCAATTAAAATATCAAGAAAATCATTACGTTTTATTTGATCTTTCTCCCGCATTTCCACATTTTGACGAACAATTTGTGAATAAAACTCAATTAGTTCTTGGGTAAAAACTTTAAAGCCCAATTTATGGAAAAATTTGGGATATGAAGAAGCCAAAGCATCCATGAGAGGATGTATAGTATAGAACGCCTTATCGCCCTTAATACGAAACTCTGTTAGGGGATCTTTTAAACTGTTGCACTCTAAACCAAAGGCCACACTGCCTATAACATCGGTGGTAAAACGGGCACATAGATCTCGCATTTCTACTACCGCCTCGTGATTCTCTAACTGATCATTTATTGTCTCTATAAAACGCTCGCCAATAGCAGACACAGTGGGAAACATCATCTTCATTTTGCCTGAAGTAAAAGTGGGTGTTAGTTTTTGTCGCATTTTCTTCCACATATCACCACTTAAACGTACCAGATTTGTAGACAAAGGATCATGATGGGGATTTGAATAGAAACCTCTATCGGGAAATGTTTCAAAGTCCGTTATTAATATCGCCTTAATCAAATCAAGATCTTTGACTATTAAAGCTGGTGTTATAAAATTATATACCCCTATGTACGCTTTATTATTCACTTTCATTCTCTTATAGATGTCTTGTATGATAAAGGCAACATGTTTACGATTTTTTCCATAGAAAGTTTTAAAACTGGCAGTTTCCACTTTTTGTCTTTTCCAGTAATTGTGTTTATTTCTTAACCACATATAGATAACTGTGATTAAAAGAATTAAAATTGCGAAAAATATTTTCATACTGATGGCTCTGAAGTTGTGTATAGTCTAAAGTTGTGTATAATACTAATCTAGTTATTTGGAACAATTCGCTTAAGATGTTTTCCATATAGATAACATACAAATTGTGGGTATGCATTATTGAAAGAGGAATTACTCTTATGTCTGTAAATGAATTTGCATCAGTGGTAGGCTCAAAGAGAATAAACTGCACTAACTTTGTACAAAATATGAAATTTAACTAAAACCTTAACCATCTAATTCATAAACGCAATTTCATTTTATAAACGATTTATAAATCAAATTTCGTATGGAAATTTTGTTTTATAAGCCTTTTATAAAATAAAATGTTGTTTATGAAAAAGGGGGTAAAAGGTGTATGACAACCTAAACACATTTTCAAATTGTATCGTTCGGTTCCTGCTAGATGTTGGTGTCGACCACTGCTTGAATTTATTGCATGTATTTAATGACTTTCAGTTTCAAATGCACAAAGAAACCTCAGCAGTCCTCTCTTCTTTGTTGGTGAATACATTTTCTGTGGCACTCTTTATATTCCTCTTTCCAAGTTGAAGGCAGAAGAAAATGTGCAAAATTTTTGTGATAGCTTTTGCCTCTGTAACCACGGTTCAAGGGTATAACGAACAGTCTGATTGGCTGGACTATAATTAAACTATGGGTAGACAACTTTAGACTATAGAACAGACTATACATACATATATAGACTAGACTACGGACTAGACCATAGACTAGACTATACACTAGACTATAGACTAGACTATAGACTAGACTATAGACTAGACTATATACTAGACTATGGACTAGACTAGACTATAGACTAGACTATATACTAGATTATGGACTAGACTAGACTATAGACTAGACTAGACTATATACTAGACTATGGACTAGACTAGACTATAGACTAGACTATAGACTAGACTATAGACTAGACTATAGACTAGATTATAGACTAGACTATAGACCAGACTATAGACTAGACTATAGACTAGACTATAGACTAGACTATAGGCTAGACTATAGACCAGACTATAGACTAGACTATAGACTAGACTATAGACTAGACTATAGACTAGACTATAGACTAGACTATAGACTAGACTATAGACTAGACTATAGACTAGACTATAGACTAGACTATAGACTAGACTAAAGACTAGACTATAGACTAGACTATAGACTAGACTATAGACTAGACTAGACTAGACTATAGACTAGACTAGACTAGACTAGACTAGACTAGACTAGACTAGACTAGACTAGACTAGACTAGACTAGACTATAGACTAGACTATAGACTAGACTATAGACTAGACTATAGACTAGACTATAGACTAGACTATAGACTAGACTATAGACTAGACTATAGACTAGACTATAGACTAGACTATAGACTAGACTATAGACTAGACTATAGACTAGACTATAGACTAGACTATAGACTAGACTATAGACTAGACTATAGACTAGACTATAGACTAGACTATAGACTAGACTATAGACTAGACTATAGACTAGACTATAGACTAGACTATAGACTAGACTATAGACTAGACTATAGACTAGACTATAGACTAGACTATAGACTAGACTATAGACTAGACTATAGACTAGACTATAGACTAGACTATAGACTAGACTATAGACTAGACTATAGACTAGACTATAGACTAGACTATAGACTAGACTATAGACTAGACTATAGACTAGACTATAGACTAGACTATAGACTAGACTATAGACTAGACTATAGACTAGACTATAGACTAGACTATAGACTAGACTATAGACTAGACTATAGACTAGACTATAGACTAGACTATAGACTAGACTATAGACTAGACTAGACTAGACTATAGACTAGACTATAGACTAGACTATAGACTAGACTATAGACTAGACTAGACTATAGACTAGACTATAGACTAGACTATAGACTAGACTATAGACTAGACTAGACTATAGACTAGACTATAGACTAGACTATAGACTAGACTAGACTAGACTATAGACTAGACTAGACTAGACTATAGACTAGACTAGACTATAGACTAGACTAGACTATAGACTAGACTAGACTATAGACTAGACTAGACTATAGGCTAGACTAGACTATAGACTAGACTAGACTATAGACTAGACAATAGACTAGACTAGACTAGACTAGACAATAGACTAGACTAGACTAGACTAGACTAGACTATAGACTAGACTATAGACTAGACTATAGACTAGACTATAGACTAGACTATAGACTAGACTATAGACTAGACTATAGACTAGACTAGACTATAGACTAGACTATAGACTAGACTATAGACTAGACTATAGACTAGACTATAGACTAGACTATAGACTAGACTATAGACTAAACTATAGACTAGACTATAGACTAAACTATAGACTAGACTATAGACTAGACTATAGACTAGACTATAGACTAGACTATAGACTAGACTATAGACTAGACTGTAGACTAGACTATAGACTAAACTATAGACTAGACTATAGACTAGACTATAGACTAACCTATATACTAGACTATAGACTAGACTATAGACTAGACTATAGACTAGACTATAGACTAAACTATAGACTAGACTATAGACTAGACTATAGACTAGACTACAGACTCGACTATAGACTAAACTATATACTAGACAATAGAATATGCTAGACTGTTGACTAGTCTATTATTTACCTTCATTTCTAGTAGAGTACATATGTAACTACTTAAGATCTTATTAAGAACTTTATACCTTGTTCTATGCAAACCACATATTAACATCAACTGCTCTTAGTAATCCCAATTAAAGTGAGAGGAATATCAAATCCAACTTAAATTTCTCAGTTATATTCTCCCTCTCTATCTACGACTCTCTGGATTAACTTATTACTCGAAAATTATAAATAATTATTATACAAGTAATTCATTTCTCTCAGTGTTAAAGTACTCCCCAAAATAACACACTGACTTACATACATACACCTGAATATAACAATAGTATCTGAGAGATGACGAAGTCAATATTTATTTGTTTGTTTATTTATTTACTTATTAGTTCTATATCCGAACTACCCTCTTACACTCGTATTGTCCAAAAAAAAAGTGGAAAAATAAAAAAAGAGTTAATGAAACGCTTTTTATGGATTGATAACGTCCATAATAAAACAACACACAACAAAAAAACTCTCAAATATCGCTGCAAAAGCAATTGATAACCAAAAAAGCAAAAATTCTATTAAAAAAGTTTTAAAAATTAACTACAACCGCGATGAGTTCACTCTACTCAGAGTTTATAGAGCAGTTAAGTAAAATAAGTGTAATCGTACGAACGAACATAGAAATTATACAAAATGTTTTTTTATTTAATTCGCCACTAAATAACAATTAAAAAAAAACAACAATTAAACTTGAATAATTAAACAAATAAAATGAAAATTGTCTAAACGTAAATGGAAAATAGTGTTTAAATACAAATAACAGATGAAACAGAGTTTAAAATGTGGATAATTTTTTTAATATTGGGTTTAATCATCTTTCTTTTGATTACCCTGTGCGGTATTGGCCTAAAGTATATACGCGATTATTGGCATTTCCTGGGAGTGCCTCATGATCATCCCAAACCTTTAGTGGATATTATTAAGACCTTGAGTAAATATGGCACCTGTAAACAGTTGATGGAACAGCATGAGTATTTTCAAAAACTCTACAAAAGATTCAAGGGCACTGGACCCTATTGTGGTTTCTATCATTTGCTGGAACCGCGTGTTTTGGTATTGGATCAAGAGTTAATGCAGCAGATATTGGTAAAGAACTTTTCCAACTTTAATGATCGTGGTTGTTATCATAATATGAAAAATGATCCCCTATCGGCGGACTTGTATAGTTTGAGTGGAGAGCATTGGAAAGAGATGCGTTTGAAATTAGAGCCAGTTTTTCAAAAAGCTTATATGAAAGCTTTTCACGAGAGCATACGCGAAGAGTGTGAAAAAACGCTCTTATTGTTTGAGCTAAAAATGCAAGAAGAGGGTCAGCGTTGTGGACAAAGAGAAGTAGTCTTGGATGTGCAACCTTTAATGCATCGTTTTGTTTTGGGCAATATAGCCAAAATGGTATTTGGCTTGACACAAGCCATGCAGCAGAAATATCCTCTAGATGAATTTGATGCCATGACCCAATTTGCCTTGCACACCCACAAACATGGCACCTTCCTAACCACCATCATGCAGCGTTATCCCAATCTATTTCGTTCTTTAAAATTCTCTACCACCAAGAAAAAGGTACAAACTTATTTCCTATCTTTACTCAATGATGTCATTAACCATCGCGATAAATGTGGTGACTATAAAGATGACTATTTACAATTACTCATTAATATTATGAACCAAGAAATGAGCACCCACGAAACGGAAGTACATGCAGATCCCAAAGAATTAAGAGATCATTTAGTGGATGAGTTGGCGGCTCATGCATTTACATTTTTACGTGCGGGCCTAGAGCCCACTACGAAAACTTTAACTTATGCTTTATATGAATTGGCCAGAGATCCTGTTATGCAGCAGAGGGTGAGAGAAGAGGTTTTGAAGGCTTATGAGGAAAATGATGAACGTTTTAATTATGAATGCATACATTCCTTAAAGTTTATGGGACAAATTATATCGGGTAAGGGGGAAGATTTAGTCACAGAATGAATGAATAACTCTTCATTTATAAAATATAATGTACAATATATATATCTCAAGTTATATAAAATCTTCAAAAATACCTCCTTTACAAATCGAAAATAACCTTTACATCTGTTTTTTATCTCTTTTCAGAAACCCTACGCCTTCATCCGGTCATCCCCTACATTATGCGTCGTGCCCTCAACGACTATCAGTGTACCGATCATCCTCAATATCTGATACGCAAAGACATGTACGTCATTGTACCCACCCATGCCATACACAATGATCCAGCTCTCTATACCCAACCACATTCCTTCAATCCCGACCGTTTCTCCGCTCAGGACAATAAACGACGACAATCTTGCCTTTGGCTGGGTTTCGGAGAAGGACCTCGCAACTGTCTGGGTCTACATTTTGCCCAGCTACAAATGCGTTTGATATTGGCGCAGCTATTGCATAAATATGAATTTACTTTGGACACGCAGCACTTGGTGGTATGCTGTCAAGAGGGAGTGGCGTTGAGAGTGAAACCTCTCCATGAGAGATTTGAATATGTAGAGTATGAGGGTAGAGAATCAGCTGTGGAAATATAGTCAATTCTGTAATTAGTTAAATATAACAAATGTTTAAGTTTTATTTTTGATTTAAAATAATTATTCAGTTCTTTATTAAAGAACTTTGCTTTAAAACAGTATTTAATTGAAGTTATTTTATTGTTTGTTATTTATTATTAATGTATATTAGAATTGTTTTGCGTATGTAAATAAATTATTTTTGTTGGTTAGTGTAAATATTAAAAAAAACCTTAATTGTTTTCTTTTATACATGACAAATTATAAAAAGTGTAAAAAGTTAAAAAGTAAGTAAGAAAAAGGTTAATTTTCAATAATATGTAGTCTGGCAACGCTGTTTTATAAATACAGTTTGTAACTTAAATCCACACCTTTCATTTGACTCTAATTTCATTCATAATACTTAAGTACTTACAAAGTTATAGACTTTCAAAGATAGTTACTAAAATACCACAATTGTGTACACATTGGCAACTCTGGTTAAATAATTTTTATACTAAACAGATAGAGAAATTCATACCCTAGCGATTGCAACAATTTTCAAAACAATCGGTTAAGTATTTTGAAAGTTATAGCCATTTCAAAAATACCTCAATTTATTTAATTTTCTAAAGGCTGGCAACCCTGTCACTGCAATCACTACTTTATAGTTAACTAGAGTAAATTATAAGCTAGCGATTGCTACCAGTTTCAAGCAAATCGATTAAGTATTTTCAGAGTTATAGCAATTTTAAAAATCCCTTAATTTACCCAATTTCCTAAAAATTGGCAACCCTGTTACTACATGGTGTCAGCGCCATCTATTATCTGGGTACATTGTTTTTCTGCAAGTGAAAAAATGAGGGAAAAACAGACAAATTTTCAAAACGCTATAACTTAGAAACTACTTAACCGATTTCAATAAATTTAATATGATCTGATAGGAGATAAATTCAAAATTCTAAAACTTAATTTTCCAGAGTTGCCAGATTGCTAGTTTTGTTATATTTTAAAGAGAATGAAACACTATTTTCAATTGCTATAACTTTGCTATTTTTTGATTGTAACTTTTAAAATTACAGTTTCTAAAGAGCAGAAGATTCAAGCTAAACAACACAATTTAGATTTCCAGGGTTGCCGTGCGCTTTCACTTCGAAAGTGCAAAATTTCGAAAATTGTTTTTTCCCAAGAAGTACAAAAGAGGCACAAAAAGACAAATTTTCAAAACAGCATAACTTTAAATGTACTAAACCGATTTCGATAAAGTTTATACAGTCTAATAGAGAATACAATTTAGATTTCAAAAATGTATTTTGCCAGAGTTGCCAGATTGCTAGTTTTGTTGTATATTATATATATAAAGAATAATACTTCAAATTGCTATAACTTAACAATTAGTTGATTCTACCTTTTAAAATTATTGCTTTTCAAGGTCAGAGGAATCAAAGAAAACCAAAAAGTTTAGATTACCAGAGTTGCCAACAGGTTACATGAATAAAAACTAAATTTCTAAAATTTCTAAAAAAAATGCTAAATATTTTCAATTGAAGACAAGATTTTAGTTTTAATTAGTTATTTTGATTAAATTATTACAAAATTGTATTTAACAGAGTTACCAGATTGCTTAAGGTCACTTTTGAAGAAAATTTTAAGCCGGCTGTTGTTTTTTAAGGTCTAAAGTTGAAATTTTTTAATTAAATCCTTCTTATTAAGACAAATCTAAAAAATCAGTTTTTTTCTATAAATAACTTGGCAACTCTGCCGGGAAAATATTTGACAGTTAAGTACGGAATCTTAGCTAATCAAAGCAATCATTAGAAAATCTTTATCTATTTACCTTTAAATGTTTAGCCTTGAAACGTAAGCGTTATTTATTTAACAATAAAATCAAAAATACCACTCTGGCAACTCTGGTGAAATAAATTTTATACAACTACAATTTATGGCCTACAATATGATATATATCTCAACAAAATCGGTTCAGTAGTTTTTAAGTTATAGCGTTTTGAAAAATTGTCTCTAACGACCCTATTTTTTCGTTTGCCGAAAAACAATGTACCCCAACAATAGATGGCGCTATACCGATGTCGTGACAGGGTTGCCACATTTTGAAAAATTTAACAAAATAAGGTATTTTTAAAATTGTTATAACTCCGGAAATACTTAACCGATTTGCTTGAAACTAGAGTCAAACGCTAGCTAATAATTTAGGCCATTCGTTTTATGTAAAAATTATTCTACCAGTGTTGCCAGACTTTACAAATTTGTGCAAATTTATTAAAATTTTTTTAAATTGCTATAACTTTGGAACTACTTAAGCAATTAGCTTGAACTTGATGTCAAACGCTAGATAATGATTTTGTCTATTTGTTGTATGAAATAATTGTTTTACCAGTGTTGCCGTATTTCACAAATTTGTTATATTATTAACCAATTAAGTTATTTTTTGCAATGGTATAACTTCGAAGCCATTTAACCGTTCAGCTTGAAACTACATTCAAATATTAGAGAATATTTTGGGCTAATTGTTTTTTCTAAAAATGGTATTACCAATGTTGCCAGATTTTATAAATATGTTACATTAAAATAACTCTTTTAAATTGCAATAATTTTGATACTACTAAAGAAATTTGCTTAAAACTAACTTCAAACAATAGGTAATATTTTAGGATACTGGTTTTATGCAAACTTTGTCTAACCAGTGTTGCCTTACTTTAGAATTTTGTACTATTATTAACAAAATAAAGTATTTTAATAATTGTTATAACTCGGAAGGTATTTAACTGTTTTGCTTGTTATAACTTTGGAAATACTTAACTAATTTGCATGAAACTAAAGTCCAACGCTAGCTAATAATTTAAGCCATTTGTTTTATGTAAAAATTATTTTATTAGTGTTGCCAGACTTTACAAATTTCTTAAAATTTATAAACTTCTTTAAATTTGCTATAAACTTGGAACTATCCAAGCGATTTGCTTAAAATTTATAAACCGGAAGGTCCGGATGCATGGGGGCTAGGGCAAATTAGTGGGATTTATATTTATGTAATAGTTTTTTTTACCGATACTAGAACATTTAACATAATTATGAGGACAAAAGCCATATTCGGTGGGTATGGTTGTATGGGGCTAGGTGAAATAATGGACCGATTTCAACCATTTTCAATTGCGTTTGTCCTTGGACCAAAAGAAGCGTTCATGCCAAATTTCAGAAAGTGATTCTTAGCCGATTTGTATGCCTTAAGGTGGGTGTGACACCAATATTTTTGGATATTACAAACATCAGCACAAACTCATCAACCCTACAGGTATAACTAGTTGATAGCTTAATTTAATAAAATAATTAAGTTTATTTTCTGTTAATTAATTAAATAAAACTATAAATATAATGTTATTGTTAATATTAATTACAAATGCATAAGTATTAAGTTTATATATTAAATAAAGGAAAATGATAGAATTAAATATCAGAATGAAAAGAGTTTAATTCTTGGAAAATCTAAATATTCAGAGGTAAGTTGAAAAGTGCGTTACTCCAGGTTTCTAAGCTTCATTAGATATGGTCACGACTTTAACAAAATGCCTATACATTTGAGGGTTCTTTTCTTGACTATTGAACAATTTGCTAGCCAAGACAAGAACCTCACTTATAAGCAAAATCTTGATGTGAAATTAAATTTCGTGGGATATCTGGTTCAAAATTTTTGTGCTGAAATTTTTATGATATCTTGGACCTAGCTCAATTCTGAAACCATTTTCGGATTCAGCATAGATTTTAGTCTTAAATTACAAATTTCAGCTGCCCTCGGCCTTAAGAACCCGAAATACCAGCGTAAATTGCACAAAGTAAAAAAATTTCGGGAATTTTGATGGAAACTCACCTTTCTGGTAAAATCCCATGCTGAATCCAAAAATGGACTCAGAATGGACCTGGGACCAATATTTCATCAAAATTCCCGAGAATTTTTTATTTTAAGCAATTTGTAGTATTATATCGGGGTCTTGAGACCTAGAGCTGCAAAAATTTTACATTCAAGATTAGTACTTAAGCTGAATCTGAAAATGCACTCATAGTGGACCTGAGACTAATATTTCATCAAAATTTCCGAACAGAATTTCCGACCGATTTTACCACAAAATTTATTGTTATCTCAAAATTTCCTCTATATTTGGAGGTTCTTGTCTTGACTATTGAAACATTTGCTAGCCTAGACAAGAACCTCACATATTTGCAAAATCTTGATGCGAAATGAAATTTCGTGGGATATTTGGTTCAAAATTTTTGTTCTGAAATTTTTATGAAATATTGGACCTAGCTCAATTCTGAAACCATTTTCGGATTCAGCATAGATTTGAGTCTTAAATGACGAATTTCTGCCTCACTCGGCCTCAAGAACCCGAAATACCAGCGTAAATTGTACAAAGTAAAAAAATTTCGGGAATTTTGATGAAGCAATGGACCTATGTCCATTCTGAGTCCATTTTCGGATTCAGCGTGCGAATTCACTAGAAAGGTGACTTTCCAGCCAGATTCGGCCAGTAGTTTTCGAGATTAAAGCAAACAAAAAATTAAATTTGAAATTTTGTTGTAGTATGGGTCCTAGGTCCAACATTCATCAAAATTTCTGATTTTTTTTTTTTTTGCTTCAAACTCGGAAACTACTAGCCGAATCTGGCTGGAAACTCACCTTACTGGTAAAATCCCATGCTGAATCCAAAAATGGACTCAGAATGGACCTGGGACCAATATTTCATCAAAATTCCCGAGAATTTTTTATTTTAAGCAATTTGTAGTATTATATCGGGGTCTTGAGACCTAGAGCTGCAAAAATTTTACATTCAAGATTAGTACTTAAGCTGAATCTGAAAATGCACTCATAGTGGACCCGAGACTAATATTTCATCAAAATTTCCGAACAGAATTTCCGACCGATTTTACCACAAAATTTATTGTTATCTCAAAATTTCCTCTATATTTGGGGGTTCTTGTCTTGACTATTGAAAAATTTGCTAGCCTAGACAAGAACCTCACATATTTGCAAAATCTTGATGCGAAATGAAATTTCGTGGGATATTTGGTTCAAAATTTTTGTTCTGAAATTTTTATGAAATATTGGACCTAGCTCAATTCTGAAACCATTTTCGGATTCAGCATAGATTTTAGTCTTAAATGACGAATTTCAGCTGCCCTCGGCCTTAAGAACCCGAAATACCAGCGTAAATTGTACAAAGTAAAAAAATTTCTGAAATTTTGATGAAGCAATGGACCTAGGTCCATTCTGAGTCCATTTTCGGATTCAGCGTGCGAATTCACTAGAAAGGTGACTTTCCAGCCAGATTCGGCCAGTAGTTTTCGAGATTAAAGCAAACAAAAAATTAAATTTGAAATTTTGTTGTAGTATGGGTCCTAGGTCCAACATTCATCAAAATTTCTGATTTTTTTTTTTATTTTTTGCTTCAAACTCGGAAACTACTAGCCGAATCTGGCTAGAAACTCACCCTTCTGGTAAAATCCCATGCTGAATCCAAAAATGGACTCAGAATGGACCTGGGACCAATATTTCATCAAAATTCCCGAGAATTTTTTATTTTAAGCAATTTGTAGTATTATATCGGGGTCTTGAGACCTAGAGCTGCAAAAATTTTACATTCAAGATTAGTACTTAAGCTGAATCTGAAAATGCACTCATAGTGGACCTGAGACTAATATTTCATCAAAATTTCCGAACAGAATTTCCGACCGATTTTACCACAAAATTTATTGTTATCTCAAAATTTCCTCTATATTTGGGGGTTCTTGTCTTGACTATTGAAACATTTGCTAGCCTAGACAAGAACCTCACATATTTGCAAAATCTTGATGCGAAAAGAAATTTCGTGGGATATTTGGTTCAAAATTTTTGTTCTGAAATTTTTATGAAATATTGGACCTAGCTCAATTCTGAAACCATTTTCGGATTCAGCATAGATTTGAGTCTTAAATGACGAATTTCTGCCTCACTCGGCCTCAAGATCCCGAAATACCAGCACAAATTGTACAAATTAAAAAAATTTCGGGAATTTTGATGAAGCAATGGACCTAGGTCCATTCTGAGTCCATTTTCGGATTCAGCGTGCGAATTTATCAGAAAGGTGACTTTCCAGCCAGATTCGGCCAGTAGTTTTCGAGATAAAAGCAAACAAAAAAATAAATTTGAAATTTTGTTGTAGTATGGGTCCTAGGTCCAACATTCATCAAAATTTCTGATTTTTTTTTTATTTTTGCTTCAAACTCGGAAACTACTGGCCGAATCTGGCTGGAAACTCACCTTTCTGGTAAAATCGCATGCTGAATCCAAAAATGGACTCAGAATGGACTTGGGACCAATGTTTCATCAAAATTCCCGAAATTTTTTTATTTTAATCAATTTGTGGTATTATATCGGGGTCTTGAGGCCTAGAGCTCCAAAAATTTTACGTTCAAGATTAGTACTTAAGCTGAATCTGAAAATGCACTCATAGTAGACCTGAGACTAATATTTAATCAAAAAATCAAGGCAAGAACAGAACCATAACAGAACTAAAACTGAACTAGAACTGAAAAGAATTGATCTAAAACTGAAGTGGAATTCTTTCAATTTTCCAACTGAATAAAAGACTAAAAAATTTTGTTTATTTGTATCTTTATTTCATATTATTGTTATTATCTTAAGTATATCTCTATTTGTATTGGTTTTATACGATGTTTAAAAAGCCTGATGGTGATCACACCATAATCATAGATTCTCACCATCATCAGCCACAACGATAAATAATCCAGGCTTTAAAGAACCAAAAACTAAAAATTGTAAGAGAGAATGAACAATTTCTTAAAAAAATAACTTTATAATATTTTACCTTTTCTCTTATTAAGGCATTTCTGTACCTCAGGCAAAGAATATACGCCTCTATGTGCACCATGGTCTCTTGTGTTTCCAATGGATCCACTGTAAAAGCTGTTACACGCTTACCTTTAAAATCTAGTTTATAAAACCCTTGACCAAGACCTTACAAAAACAAATCAAATAAGTTATTAGCTAGCGTTGGACTTTAGTTTCAAGCAAATTGGTTAAGTATTTCAAAAGTTATAACAAGCAAATCAGTTAAATACCTTCAAAGTTATAACAATTATTAAAATACCTTATTTTGTTAATAATAGTACAAAATTTTGAAATTTGGCAACTCTGGTTAGACAAAGTTTGCATAAAACCAATACCCTAAATTAATATCTATCGTTTGAAGTTAGTTTTAAGCAAATTTCTTAAGTAGTATCAAAATTATTGCAATTTCAAAAAGTTTATATAATGTAATATATTTATATAATCTGGCAACATTGGTAATACCATTTTTAGAAAAAACAATTAGCCTAAAATATTGTCTAGTGTTTGAATGTAGTTTCAACCTAAACGCTAAAATAGCTTCGAAGTTATAACATTGCAAAAAATAACTAATTGGTTAATAATATAACAAATTTATGGAATATGGCAACACTGGTAAAGCAAATATTTCATACAACAAATAGACGAAATCATTATTTAAAGTTTGACGTCAGTTTCAAGCTAATTGCTTAAGTAGTTCACAAGTCATAGTAATTTCAAAAAAGTTAATAAATATGAACAAACTTGTAAAGTCTGGCAACACTGGTGGAATAATTTTTATCTAAAATAAATAGTATAAATTATTAGCTAGCGTTTGACTCTAGTTTCAAGCTAATCGGTTAAGTATTTCCGGAGTTATAACAATTTTAAAAATACCTTATCTTGTTACATTTTTCAAAATGTGGCAACCCTGTCACGACATCGGTACAGCGCCATCTATTGTTGGGGTATATTGTTTTTCGGCAAACAAAAAAATATGGTCGTTAGAGACAATTTTTCAAAACGCTATAACTTAAAAACTACTGAACCGATTTTGTTGAGATATATATCATATTGTAGGCCATAAATTGTAGTTGTATAAAATTTATTTCACCAGGGTTGCCAGAGTGTTATTTTTGATTTTATTGTTAAATAAAGTACACTTACGTTTCAGGGCTAAACATTTAAAGGTGAATAGATAAAGATTTTCTAATGATTGTTTTGATTAGCTAAGATTCCGTACTTAACTCTCAAATATTTTCCGGGCAGAGTTGCCAAGTTGTTTATAGAAAAAAATGATTTTTTAGATTTGGCTTAATAAGACAGGTTCAATTACAAATTCTAAACTTTACACCTTAAAAAACAGCAGCCGCCTTATAATTTTGTAAAAATTTGATTTTAAACAAGCTGGCAACTCTGTTAAATAAAATTTTGTAATAATTTAGTCAAAGTAACTAATTAAAACTAAAATCTTGTCTCCAATTGTAAATATTTAGCATATTTAAAAAATTTTAGAAATTTTTTAATGTAACCTGTTGGCAACTCTGGTAATCCAAACTTTTTTGTTTTCTTTGATTCCTCTGACCTTGAAAGCAATAATTTTAAAATGTAGAATCAACTAATAGACAATTTATAGCCATTTGAAGTATTATTCTTTATGTATACCATACAACAAATCTAGCAATCTGGCAACTCTGCCAAAATAAATTTTTGAAATCTAAATTGTATTCCCTATTAGTTTGCATAAACTTTATCGAAATCGGTTCAGTACATTTAAAGTTATGCCGTTTTGTTAATTTGTCTTTTTGTGTCACATATTTACTTCTTTGTAAAAAAACAATTTTCGAAATTTTGCACTTTTTAAGTAAAAGCGCAGGGCAACTCTGGAAATCTAAATTGTGTTGTTTAGCTTGAATTTATTGCTATTTAGAAACTGTAATTTTAAAAGTTACAATCAAATAATAACAAAGTTATAGCATTAGGAAGTAGTGTTTCATTCTCTTTAAAATATAACAAAACAAGCAATCTGGCAACTCGGGAAATTAAAGTTTTAAAATTTTGAATTTATCTGCTATCATAGCATATAAAATTTATCGAAATCGGTTAAGTAGTTTTTAAGTTATAGCGTTTTGAAAATTTGTCTATTTTTCCCTAATTTTTTCACTTGCAGAAAAACAATTATACCCAACCAATAGATGGCGCTGACACCATGTAGTAACAGGGTTGCCGATATTTAGGAAATTGGGTAAATAAAGGGATTTTAAAAATGGCTATAACTTGGAAAATACTTAACCGATTTGCTTGAGACTGGTGGCAATCGCTGGATTATAATTTACTCTAGTTAACTATAAAGTAGTGATTGCAGTAACAGGGTTGCCAAGGTTTAGAAAACTTACTATATTGAGGAATTTTTTAAATGGCTATAACTTTGAAAATTCTTAGCGGTTTTGCTTAAAACTTATGTCAATCGCTAGCTATTAAATTTTTTAATATGTTTTTTTATAAAATTTCTTTTGCCAGTGTTGCCAATGTGTATAAATTTGCGGTGTTTTAGTGACTTTCTTTAAAGGACTATAACTCTAAAAGTACTGAAGTATTATGAATGAAATTAGACTCAAATGAAAGGTATGAACTTAAATTACAAACTGTATGGAAATGCCAGTGTTGCCAAGCTTTATAAATTGGTGATATTATCTTTAGTTAAACGTAATGAATGAAATTAGCTTCTAATGCAAGGTGTTGATTTAAGAAACATTTTCTGCTACTTAAAGACAGTTTATAAGGGAAAATTAAGATTAAAATTTCACTTTTTATATTTTTCAAAATGTTTCTTTTTTATTTATTAAAACTACTATAAAATAATTTAAAGTATTTGTTTGTTTTTATGGTAAAATTTTTTATATTTTTTTTAACAATATTTAAAACTACAGAATACATTTGTTTTTTATTTAAAAATTTGTAATATTTTTTTTTTTTAGCTTTTTCATGTAAATATTAAAGAAAAAGTGTTGCATCTCTACTACTTAAGTAAAATTTGTTTTATTTTAAACATTAATAAACTACTTAGGATGAACACTATTTTCCATAAAAAAAATTGTTGCCAATAGATTTGTCATTTGTTTTTGATATGATTTGTGGGGTTAACAAGAGTTTTGTTGGTTTTTTTAGATATATTTATTTAAAATTATTAAAATTAAAACTTAAAACGAAAAAAATTAAATTTAAACTAAATTTTAATTAAATTTTAGAACTAAATTAAAAATAGCGTTTAACGTTTTTAAACTTAAAAAAATATTTAAACAAATGCCTGGTTATATAAATTAGTAAGTAAAATTTTGTATTAATTTTTTGTAACTTTTAGAAATTTTTTCTTATTTTTTTTTTGTAATTTTTTTTTTTTTTTTTTTTTTTGTGTTAAAATTTTCTTAAATTTAGAATTTCGTTTAAGTTAATAGATTTTGTTTAAGAACCCGATTTTGTTTTTGTGTTAATTTTTCATGCTTTTAAAAACATTTATTGGAGGGACTTGTGTTGTTAATTATTTTTTATAAAATTTGTAGAATTGTTATTTGTGCTTTTATTTAAGAAAAAATATTATGCAAAAATTTGTTATTATGCAATTGTGCGCTTTTTTTAAAGAAATGTTCTTAATTATTTAGAAAACACCTATTTTATCGTTTGATCGCTTGATTCGTTGTCCTTAGTTCTTTGAAATTTCGAACTAATTGCTTTAATTTTTAAAGGATTGGAATGTAGAGGCTTCTTATCAACAGGTGTTTCTGTGTTTTCTTGCAATTTTCGTTTTCATTATTTATTAAATTTATCTGGCATTCAAAATGCTTTAAATTGAGTTTAAATAAATTAAAAACTAAAAAACTTTGTTCGTTTGTTTAACTAACTTAACACTGGCTTTTAAATAATGTTTTTCAGAATTCAAATATTTCAAAATAAATGAACCTTCTTCAAATGCCTTATTTAGAGGGCTGCCTTTTGTGGGTATAACGTGGTGAAGTGGCGGGTGGACTGCGTTTTAAGGTCAAATTTTCACCTCGGTTGGGCATTTTGCTGCGCAACATTTGCTCATGGACATACAAGAAAATGCCAATATCACGATGGCCCGCTTGCCAGGCGATCTTAAAAGCGGTGCTGCCATCCTAAAGGGAAATAAAGAAATATTAAAAAAAAAAAATTACCAAAAGTTTACACAATATAAAACCTACCACATCTTGTATTAATGAATCACAATCGGGATGAGTTAGTAAGTGTTTAACAATATCACTGCGACCATGTTCGGCAGCACACATCAGAGCAGTGCTGCCATCTTCATCTTGTATATTAATATCAGCTCCAGCTGCCAATAGTAGTTGAACCATTTCCAGATTACCATGCGACACAGCTAGCATCAAAGCTGTTTGGCAATGCTATATTTGAATAAAACATATTTTCATTTATTCCGAAAAAGTTTTCCATCCGTTACCTACCTTTTTAGCTCGTATATTGACATCAGCCATCTGAAACAGTCGTTCAACGACGGTACGATGTTCTGCATTTTTCAATTTTGCCAATGAAACGAGCATAACGCTGGTGTATCCTGCGTTATTCATTTGGTTTACGTTGCAAACCTTTGAATCCAACAATATGGATACAACGTCAAAGTTACCATGCGAAACAGCATAATGCATAGCGGTGTTGCCCTATAATAAAAGAATCAGAAAATTTTTGATAAAATATTTCTTTAATGAATCAAAATCTGAGAAAACTTTCAATAAAGATCAATTTCTACTACAAAATGATTTCGAACCGATTTTCAATCACTTCGACTATAAGTAAAATTTGAGTTCGATTCGGGGTCAAACTTTTGATTGGAAGTCAAATCGAACTGGAACTGAATTAGAACTGAACTAGAACTGTACTAGAACTGAACTAGAACTGAATTAGAACTGAACTAGAACTGAACTAGAACTGAACTAGAACTGAACTAGAACTGAACTAGAACTGAACTAGAACTGAACTATAACTGAACTAGAACTGAACTAGAACTGAACTAGAACTGAACTAGAACTGAACTAGAACTGAACTAGAACTGAACTAGAACTGAACTAGAACTGAACTAGAACTGAACTAGAACTGAACTAGAACTGAACTAGAACTGAACTAGAACTGAACTAGAACTAACTAGACTGAACTAGAACTGAACTAGAACTGAACTAGAACTGAACTAGAACTGAACTAGAACTGAACTAGAACTGAACTAGAACTGAACTAGAACTGAACTAGAACTGAACTAGAACTGAACTAGAACTGAACTAGAACTGAACTAGAACTGAACTAGAACTGAACTAGAACTGAACTAGAACTGAACTAGAACTGAACTAGAACTGAACTAGAACTGAACTAGAACTGAACTAGAACTGAACTAGAACTGAACTAGAACTAGAACTGAACTAGAACTGAACTAGAACTGAACTAGAACTGAACTAGAACTGAACTAGAACTGAACTAGAACTGAACTAGAACTGAACTAGAACTGAACTAGAACTGAACTAGAACTGAACTAGAACTGAACTAGAACTGAACTAGAACTGAACTAGAACTGAACTAGAACTGAACTAGAACTGACTAGAACTGAACTAGAACTGAACTAGAACTGAACTAGAACTGAACTAGAACTGAACTAGAACTGAACTAGAACTGAACTAGAACTGAACTAGAACTGAACTAGAACTGAACTAGAACTGAACTAGAACTGAACTAAACTGAACTAGAACTGAACTAGAACTGAACTAGAACTGAACTAGAACTGAACTAGAACTGAACTAGAACTGAACTAGAACTGAACTAGAACTGAACTAGAACTGAACTAGAACTGAACTAGAACTGAACTAGAACTGAACTAGAACTGAACTAGAACTGAACTAGAACTGAACTAGAACTGAACTAGAACTGAACTAGAACTGAACTAGAACTGAACTAAACTGAACTAGAACTGAACTAGAACTGAACTAGAACTGAACTAGAACTGAACTAGAACTGACTAGAACTGAACTAGAACTGAACTAGAACTGAACTAGAACAACTAGAACTGAACTGAAACTGAACTAGAACTGAACTAGAACTGAACTAAGAACTGAACTAGAACTGAACTAGAACTGAACTAGAACTGAACTAGAACTGAACTAGAACTGAACTAGAACTGAACTAGAACTGACACTAGAACTGAACTAGAACTGAACTAGAACTGACTAGAACGAACTAGAACTGAACTAGAACGGAACTGAAACTGAACTAAACTGTAACTAGAACGGAACTAAGAACTGAACTAGAACCTGAACTAGAACTGAACTAGAACTGAACAGAACCTGAACTAGAACTGAACTAGAACTGAACTAGAAACTGAACTAGAACTGAACTAGAACGGAACTATAACTGAACTAGAAACTGAAACTAGAACGAAATGAACTAGAACTGACTAGAACTGAACTAGAACTGAACTAGAACTGAACTAGAACTGAACTAGACTGAACTAGAACTGAACTAGAACTGAACTAGAACTGAACTAGAACTGAACTAGAACTGAACTAGAACTGAACTAGAACTGAACTAGAACTAACTAGAACTGAATAAAAACTAAATTAACTCTTAGAACTAAACTATAACTGATCTAGAATTGAACTAAACTAAAATATTTATGATATAATAAGTCTACTCACATTGGCATCCACATATTAACACAGTATTCTAATAATGGCACCGATAATCTTCAAAACAATCCAAATAATCTTCAACTTCATGGGGATCGGCATTCTCAGAGCTGGATAAGCGGAACCATTCCTGTTGTATGGTTTGTTTGGAGCTCTTTAAACTCAAAGATGAAATGGGTTTGGAGCCCAATTTTTTCAACAAAGAATTGTTGATGGCTTTCAAAGCGGCTAACATATCTTTAGGGGGAGTGATTCTAAAAAGGAGGAAACATTTAATAAAGGTATTATTTTAAGAGATTTTAAAACTTACTTCTTCCTAGGCTCTGTTTCTTTCATGGCGATTTTTTGTAACAAAGCCTTGGAGGGTAAGGGTTTCTGTACAGTTTCTTCTTCTGCTTCTTTTTGTGGGTTTTCGGTTTTATTCTTACTTTCATGACTAGATTTCAAGGGTGAGGGTAAAGTTTTCTTGCGTGCTCCTTGAGAAATTTCCTTGGCACATACTGCAGCAGCTGCTGCTAGTGAGGGCTCTTCTTGTGCCTTTAATTTATCCTCCTCGGTAGAGGGTTTTTGATTAGCACTAGCTGTTGTGGTTGTTGATGGAGTGGGAGCTGGTGAATTGTCTCTAGACCAGCTAATGCTTACACGTTTCTCTTCTCTAACTATGAGCTCATTATCACCCAATTTACTGAGGTCATACAGGGATTTACGTTGTGGCGAACCCTCTGGGGAGCTATTCGATGATGAGGCTAATTTTTCCTCTGCTGCTGTTGTTGCGGCGGTGGTTGTTTTGGGTTTTTGTGTGGTTATAGCACTTAAAGTTACTGGCTCGGTTATAAAACTTTGAGATTCACCTGACGATTCCAATTGATGAAATGCTGCTGACGAGGAGGAGGATTTTTCTTGCAAGGAACTGAGGGGAAAAAAGAAAATGTAGTTTGATTATTTTATTAAAATTAAAGTATTTACGTGAACACCAAGGCCGAGCAGCCACTTACTATCAAAGGATAGCAAGTAAAACTGCTGAGACTCCAAAACATTAGAGTTTGTTTTTGCAGATTTTTTTATTTTTAAAGGAAATTTGATTCGCTTTTAAGGACTAGAACTTATTGTTGCAAAAATTATATGAAAATATTATGTTTTTGAGAAATATACGCTTTATGTTGCAAAGCTTTCGAAAGCCAACAAAAACTTTACTGCGAAGGTCATAGCTATTGTTTTGCTTTCCTAGTTGGGGTTCCTTTGCTGTTTACGGGAGCTAAACTTTTTACTGCAGCTGCGCAGTACAAGTGATTGCCAGGGTATAGATGTGGTTGGCTAAAGAAGGGAAGTTTGCAAAATAAAATTTAAAGCAAAGTACTTTCTTATCAAAACCAAAGTAAAAGGCGGATAAAAAAGCTTCTTTACATCAAACTGATCTGAGTTTTAATTGGATAAATGCTATCAAGTCCACAACAGTTTCATGAACTCTTAGTTTCAAATCCCTATGCAGCAGGATCTTTTTTCAGGAATTGCCCGAAATTTAATTAAACAAAGCTTTATAAAAAGCTTTATCTATCGATCTTCTTTCCTTAAATCTTTGATCCTTACCGATCACAAACAGTTACATCCATTTTAGTGACAATTGTCTTAATGAAAAGTTTAGTCTCTGGAAAACAAGGGAAATACCTGGGCGTTTTCTAAATCCCTTAAATAATTCCAATAACGCAACACTCGGAAACTCTGCCATGACTCTAACCAACCGGAATAATTGAATATTTATATATTTTGTATAGACTAGGTCAGTGAGTAATTGTGCTAGTCACCTCTATTCACCACTCGCACTAGCACCCAATTCAAAAGGTTGTTGTCGCCACTAAAACTAGTAGAGTGACTTCACTATATATAGTGGAACTTACCTTGCCATATTTTTCTTTTCCGACACTGGACTGGGTGTTGGAGAGGGTGTCACTGTATAGGTGTTCTGGCGCGAGAATTGCCTTCTCACCGGACTAGGACTGGGCAGATTTTTGGGACGTGGTATTTTTGATTCGGCAGCTCTTGTGGGTAGCGGACTGGCCAGCACTTTCGAGAAATCTTTAGCTAAATTTTTAATGGCATCTTTGCAAGAATCACAGTAATTATCGGCACAAGCTATTGAAATATGGGGCTTGACTATATCGCCACAGGCTATATCACGTTTGTGTATTTCCTCGGTATTGCAGGAAGTGGAGTTGGTAGTGACGGGCGGCTGGGTATTGACACCATGATCTTTGAAATTCTTAATCTCGGTATTACAACCCTTTGTGTGTAGAACCGGTTTAACAGGTTCAGGTTTTTCCTCCTTTACGGGGGTGGGTGGTGCTATTTCTTCTGTATTAGTTTGGGAAGTACACAGTCTTATCAAATCCCTAGTATCCGTCTGTCTCGCCACAGTGTACAGCTCAAATTGTGTGCTGGTGTTTTGCTGTTGTGGTGAAAACTGCAGCCCCACCGTGTGCTGCTGTATAGATGTTGTTTGACTTCCTGCCGAATGCTGTACTATGGGTGTATATTGGGTTCCTATAGTCTTCTTCGCTATATTCAACTTTTCATTATCACCCAAACTGAAAGTATTACTACGAGCCGGCATGTCCAATAACTTAAGAGAGACTGTTTTGGCTGTTTCCCCTTTCGTTTCATCTTCGGTAGCGCATGCAACAGTACGTTTCGTGACTAAACATTTCTCACACAATACATCTGACACGCGATCATTTGAACAGCCCACCGTCTTTACGTCTGGTTTGCAGTTAGTAAAACTTTCACGTGTTGTCGGTTGGGCCATTACGCTGACATTGTGTTTTTGTACCGGCTTCTCGGCTTTAGTTTGAGCCCCACTATCTTTAGTGTCTTTTTTCGGAACATACATCTGGGTGCCCACGGATATTAGATCTTTTAATCTCGCCAATTTCTTTTCCTCTTCATGCTGGTGTATGGACAATCTGATACGTTCCTCTACTTCGGTTTTAGTATATAAATTCTCCGTAATATTTTTCGTTACCGCAGCATTACAGCCTACATCTCGTTGGGTTTTTTGTACCGGTATGGGACTTCCTACGGCTATATCCCGTGTAGTTTGTTTGCTGCACATGGTCGCTACATCCCGCTTTAATATGGGTGATTTTTTGTTATTCGATTGCATTCTAGCGCCCATACTTTCTAAAGAAATAGGACTTACTCTTTGCGGTTGAAATTGTACGGGTGATGTTATTTTCGGACTAAGTACTGGACTAGGTGAGGAAGAGAAACGTGTGGCTTCTTTGGCCTTTTGTAGTTCTTCCTCTTTGCTTTTGACAGTCTGTTGTAGGCGTTGTTTCTCTTCGCGCAGTTGGGAGAGTTCACTCTGTAAGGAAGAAAAGGAAGGAATTAGAAATTTTGGATCAAATAGGCAATAATTGGATTCTATATCGATTTAACTGTAGTAAAGTCTATATAAAGATTCTTGTCAGTTCTTTATTATGCTTAAGCTTTATTTTCAAAATTGATGAAATAAAAGCTTTAAGCCTAGTTTGAATTGCTAGTTCCTAAAAGCGTTTCTTCAGCTCTTTGTCCTATGCTAAAGCTTTATTATCAAAATTAATGAAATGAAAGCTTTAAAGCTTAGTTTGAATTGATAGCAACCGGACTTTATCATATGCTTAAGCTTAATTATCAACAAAATCTTTGTAATATATAAATGTGTTATTAGAGCTTTCTAAGCTAAATGCTTAAAAGTTTTGAATTCCTCTATATTTCTCCGTCTACTATACGCTGAATCCTTATTATTCCCTTTATGAGCTTTAATTTCTTTAAAGAATGAATGAATGAATACTTTAAAGTCTTACTATCAACGGAATCTTGATAATATATCATTTATTCGTGCTTTCTAAGCTTAATGCTTAAAAGTTTTGTTTTAGATATAAAACTTTTGAATTTCTCTTTTCTTCTCCGTCTACTATACGTTAAATCCGTATTATTCCCTTCGTTAGCTTTAATTTGATTAAAGTATGATATTAATGCTTAAAAGCTTAACTTGGATTAGGAATTAATGGCTTTGGATAGTTAAAAGCTTAGCTTGATTAAAGAATTAAAACTTTTTGAAGTGGATGCTAAATAGCTGAGTTTGAATTGAGAGGCAAAAGCTTTTGGGTGTCCCCCTTTTTTCTTCCTCTTTTGTACAATAAAGCTTTATCGTTGCTTTTCTAAGCTTTAATTTATCTAAGGGATGCTTAAAAGCTTAGCTTAAACTAAAAAGTATAAACTTCCGAAATGGTTGAATGACACTTTTTCAAAAACTTCACTCCTAATAAGCTTTCAAAAAGCCTTAAGTTTCTGTTTACACTATTTTAACTTTCAAAGCTTTCTTTATATTAAAGTATGCTTAAGCTTACCTGTAAATCCGGTATAGTTTTAACCTGCTCCTCTAAATCCTTCATTCGCTTCAAACTCAAGGCCATTTGCTGGCGTATATTGAACAAAGTTTGGGCATCTGTAGAAGTAGCAGCAGCAGCTGCTGCTGCGGCCGCCGCTGCTACACCAGCCTCCTTAATCGGCGAAGACAAAGAACTAGATAAAACCTTATCTGAACCAGGCGATTGAGCGCTATCGGTCGAGGTTAGGGCAGTGGGTGGACTGGTTAAAGATAATTTTGCCGTTAAGGTATGACGTCGTGGTGGTGGTGTAGGTGGTGAAAGTAATTCCTCCACTGGTGACTTAGCATTGGCCGCCACAGTAGCCTTAACATACGATTCATATTGCTGCTCAGCCGGTGATAGTTTCTGTTGAAATGGCAAAGTTTTAGAGTAAATGCTGGAAGCTCTAGGTGATTTATTGCCCGTTACACAGGAATCTACAAGTGGGGAAGAAATTAAAATTTTATTAATTTTTTTCTCCATGTTCTTTAAATTTTAAAAACCTGCTGAATTTTAAAAAAAGCTTTACAATTTTCTTTAACATTGGTTAACTGTTTAACTAAAACTATTTTGATATTTAGTGTTTCCATTAACACGGTTGAGAGTAAACTATTTCGCTGGTAAATGCATTTTTTTAACGAAAGGCGCTTAAAGTTAAAATTTTATTGTTAAATTTTTTAGTTTAGATTTTGCATTGTAAATTTTGTTTTTTTTTTTTTATTATAAGTTAATGACGGCGGCTATTGTATTATTGTTGTTGCAGTTTAGATTTAAATATTGTATTTAAATTTTATTATTTTTTCTTGTCCAAAGTTGCTGGACTTGACTCGTGTAGAGACTGGTATTGAAATGTTAAATGATTCAATAAATAAATGTGTGTCGTTTATTTTTCGCTTCTTTCTTTCTTTTTGGACAAAATAATAAACTAATTTGTTATTTTATCTAAAGCTAAAGAAAAAAAAAATTGTCAAAAAACGAAAGCTTTTATTTGTTTATTTGTTTTTTTTTTTTTTTTTGCCCGTTTCTAAGTTATTGTTATGCTAGTGCTTTGCCAAAAAACTGATAAGCTTCTTAATATTACTAGAATTGTTGTTAGAGATTTGGATTTTTTAAGAACAAATAAAAAAACACAAATAAACCTTAAAAGCTTTTCAACTTTTTCCTATTTAATTTAAACAGTTTTTCTATTACAATCATATTGATTGTTTGGTATTGATACTTAAGCTGTTAATTTGCTTTTTTTATTATCACTTTAAGGGGAATTTGCCTTTAAAAAATATATGATTAAAAATACCGAGTTCATTGAAGTGGTAATTAATTTAAATCAAAATGCCAATAAGAGTCATATAATTTTAATAAACAATTCCCTATGGAGATAAAGTTCATATTTATGTATTTGTTGTTGTAGAAATGTATGCATGACTCAAATCAATTTAATTAAATCATTAAAGATTGTGTACATTTGCAAACAGATTAATTTGTTTAATGCTTTAGCTAGTACCGAGAGAGTGAGAGAACAGAAAATAGCTTTTTAAAACCACTACACAGTGAAAAAAAAACTTTTAAATTTAACTTCCTTTAGTTGCTGTCACTAAATAGTTCTTATACAAACAACTTGCAGTTTTAATATGAAGAAACATTAGGTACATAATGAAGAAAAGCTTTGAGCTTTTTATAAATACTACGTTAGAACATATTGTTTGTTGTGTCAATCAATTTCATTACTTAATACTATTTTTTAGTTGCTGTTACAAATGTGTAATGTTGGCGACAATTTGTTAAAGCTTTCAAGTACTTAGAGAAAAAATCCAGAGCTTTTTTGAAAACAATTAAGTTTATTCGAAAATGATATATTTCAATTATTATTTAAAATTTTTCAATTTCCTTGATATTACCATGATAAAGCTTTAATCTACCTAGAGTAGAAGTACTAAAAGCTTTTTAAAACTACACCTAGAGAACAGGTAGCTTGTTGTGACAATCAATTTCATTATCAGGGGAACGTTTAGGTTTCACAGCTTTTTCAAATGTTTATTGAAGCAACCATTTGCTAAAGCTTTTAAGTACACAGAGAAAACAAATTTACAACTTTTTAAACATAAACAAAGAAAACTGGTTCCTTGTCAATATAATTATAAAATATAGTTAATTTCAGAAGGATTCAATTGCCTCTAATACCTTATTTCGGTTGCTCTTATAAATTTTTGTTGCAACAACTATTTACTTAAGTTGTAGAAGAACTATCTAGAGCTTTTTCAACATATACAAATAAAAGTGGTTCCATGCTATTAAAATAACCAATATTGTTAAGTTAACAAGGATTAAGTTCCTTTAATACCTTCCTTTAGTTGCTGTTACAAATTTATGTTGCAGCAACTATTTACTAAAGTTGTAGTAGTACTATCTAGAGCTTTTCTAACATATACAAAAGAAAAATGGTTCCATATTATTAAAACAATCAAAATTGTTAAGTTAACAAGGATTTTGTACCTTTAATAACTTCTTTTGTTTGCTGTAACAAATATTTGTTGCAGCAACTATTTGCAAAAGTTGGAAAAGTACTGGCTTGAGCTTTTTAAACATAACCAAAGAATAATGATTCCATAGTATTATAAAAACCAATATGGTTAAACTGAGAATGATTCAGTTTCCTTAAAACTTCATTTAGTTGCTGTGACAAAATTTTGTGGTAGCAAATATTAACTAAAGTTAGAGAAGTTCTATCTAGAGCTTTTTAAAACATAACCAATGAATAATGGTTCCATGGTATTACATATAACAACCATGTGTTTTAATTAAGAACTATTCAGTTTCCTTAATAACTTCTTTCGGTTGCTGTGAACAACTTTTCTGGCAGCATATATTAACTAAAGTTATAGGAGAAACATTTAGAGATTTTGTTTTTAAAATAAGCACAGTGAGAATAAGCTGTTAGTTAAGCATCTGTTACGTTATCAGGAGAATGCTAATATTGATAACATATTCAGTTGCTATTACAATATTTTACTGGTACAACTAAAAATTAAGTTTTTCTATAAAAAGTAAACAACTGTTTTCGTTTCCTTTCATTTTTTTGTTTTTAACAATTAAACTTCCAAAACATCTTAAGGCCTCATTAATTATTTTCTTCTGCTACTTAATTAACTTTATAATTTTTTACAAAAAAAGATTTCAAAAACAAAAACTTCAAATATGATCTTTATTTAGAAAAAAATTGACCAGTAAAATAACAGATAAATTTTTAAAAATTAAAGAAAAATATTAATCATTTTACTTGAAACGTGTTTGCTACCAAAAACAATGAAATTTAGACCAAAATATAAAAACAAAAAGCAGAAACTATTAAATGTTTAAAAAAAATATTTATTTTTATGATTTGTCAGAACAACAACAACAACAAAATTATTTAGCATACAGTGTCTAGGTTGACAGTAGTGATGAAAATGAATAAATAAAATATATTTTTAAAAATAACCTCAACATAAAATATAACAAAAACTGACAAACAAAATTTGCTAAGATTTTTGAAAAAAGACCTAAGAGGAAATTTTTGAAAAAAAGTCAAAAAAAAAAAATATTTATAAAAAATTTCTCTTAAAATACTTTTTCTAAAGCAAATTTCTCTCCAGAGAGTTTTTCTATAGAACAATTTCTGTCCAGAGAGTTTTAATATAGAAAAATTTATGTCAAGACAGTTTTTCTATAGAAAAATTTATGTCAAGACAGTTTTTCCATAGAAAAATTTATGTCAAGACAGTTTTTCCATAGAAAAATTTCTGTCAAGACAGTTTTTCTATAGAAAAATGTCTGTCAAGACAGTTTTTCTATAGAAAAATTTCTGTCAAGACAGTTTTTCTATAGAAAAATTTCTGTCAAGACAGTTTTTCTATAGAAAAATTTCTGTCAAGACAGTTTTTCTATAGAAAAATTTCTGTCAAGACAGTTTTTCTATAGAAAAATTTCTGTCAAGACAGTTTTTCTATAGAAAAATTTCTGTCAACACAGTTTTTCTATAGAAAATTTTCTGTCAAGACAGTTTTTCTATAGAAAATTTTCTGTCTAGACAGTTTTTCTATAGAAAATTTTCTGTCTAGACAGTTTTTCTATAGAAAAATTCTTGTCTAGACAGTTTTTCTATAGAAAAATTCCTGTCTAGACAGTTTTTCTATAGAAAAATTCCTGTCTAGACAGTTTTTCTATAGAAAAATTTCTGTCTAGACAGTTTTTCTATAGAAAAATTTCTGTCTAGACAGTTTTTCTATAGAAAAATTTCTGTCCAGAGAGATTTTCTATAAACAAATATCTGTCCAGGCAGTTTTTCTATAGAAAAATGTTCTGTCCAGAGAGTTTTTCTATAGAAAAATTTCTGTTCAGAGAGTTTTTCTATAGAAAAATTTCTGTCCAGAGAGTTTTTCTATAGAAAAATTTCTGACCAGACAGTTTTTCTATAGAAAAATTTCTGTCCAGAGAGTTTTTCTATAGAAAAATTTATGTCAAGATAGTTTTTCTGTAGAAAAATTTATGTCAAAACATTTTTCATAGAAAAATTTATGTCAAAAAATTTTTCATAAAAAAATGTTATGTCAAAACATTTTTCACAGAAAAAATTTATGTCAAGCCATATCTCCACAGAAAAAATTTCGGAAAAATCATATTTTCATGAAAAAATTTCTATCAAGACATTTTATAGAATACATGCTTTGTTTAGATATGTATTTTTCTTTTATAAACTTTTCAAAAGTTTTAGGACGATATTTGTACCATAATATCGTTGATTTCCTACCGGGTCTATAATTTACCAGGTCAATAAACATGTGAATAATGTGAAGATTGGAACTATTAATAATAAATTTTAGGCAAAATACTTAAAAAAAAACATTTAAAAAATAGAGTGTAGCAACAACATTTTTAAAACTCAAGGAGCTTTTATGGGGTAAAGGAGGAGGAGTACAGGTTCCCCAAACTAAAATTTAATAAAAAAGAAGTTTTATTTAAAAAATTTATTTCCGTGTTAGAAAGATAAAATATTTTAGAGAATTAACTTAGTTTACAAATTACCAAATGTAGGGGGTAGTAAAGAGGTCGAGGGACCCCAGGGGCAAATGCCGCAAATCTTTATTTAACTTAACGAATAAAGGAAATTTAAACCATATTGTTTAAGTTTTATTGACATATTGTTTTATTGACATATTGTTTAAGTTTTATTGACATTTAAGTAAAAAATAAAGGAAGGAATTAATTAATGATTAGTTGCACCTGGGGTCCACAAGCCACTAGTAGTATTTATGTTATAAAAAGTGTTCTACTGACAAAATTTGTCTTAATATCAATAATTTGTTTAAAAAAGCTTTAAAATATTACAGATTTTTTTTTTATTTTTAGTGTTAGCAGCACTTCATAAAACCCCCTTGGTCTAAAGACCCCCTAAAATAGAACAAACAACTTTCTCTTAAAATAATTTTAAGAAAATCAATCAAGAATTTGTTTAACACCACAAACCCAAACCTACATTCTTTCCACCAATTCCTATGCAGCAAAGCTCGAGCTTTCCTAGCAGCACTAGAACCAGACGTTTCATCTTTGGAGACTGTTGCTGATGAAGTATTCTTGGGACGTCTTTTTATAGAATTTGTTGAAGCAAACATAGTTTTGATTTAAATTTATATTTGCGTAAGAAATTTATTTAAATTTATTAAACAAACAGGCAAATAGCAACAACAATTAGTAAGAAAGCTTTAAGCATTTTTGTAGTTGAGCAGTATTATTGTTATTATTATTTATTTAAATAAAATATTTTTTTTTGTCAATTCATTTTTATTTTTATTTTTTTTTTATATAAACATATTGCGCTGATAAAAAAACCTTGCAAAATTATTATCTATTGTTATCACTTTTTTTATTCTATATTATTTATTTATTATTTTTTTTTTTCTTGTATATAAGAGTAATTTTTTGTTAATTTATTTGTTATATTTTTTGAAAATTAATTAATTCTATTTAACAACAAAAAAAAAAAGAACACGTAAGTATTAAAACTGTTAAAAATAGATTTGAAAATAGCAAAAGAAAAATTAAGAAAAATAAAAAATATTATAAATTTTAAAAAAATTTATTCATTTTAGTTTTTTATTCTCATACACAGCAGCTGTTTAGTTTAAGCTTTTTATTTTTAGTTTTAAAGATAAAAACTCACTATAAATCAATTCGTTTTTAATTTTTTTCAATATTGATAATAACATTTTTGTTTTTTTATTATAATTTTTATTAAATTCGTTAGTAATTTTAATTAGTTTTTTTTATATATTTATTTCTTTGGTCGTTTTATTGAGTTTATTATTTTGATTTAATTTGAATATTCGTTAAAATGTTATCAGTTTTATTATGATAATGTCATTATTAATTGCTTTTTTTCGATTTGATGGCTATTGATCACAATTTTGTTATTAATTTGAACATAAAATTTATTTAGTTTCAAACAAATTAGCTAAACCCTTCTCCACGTAACTTAAGATCTTACTAATTAGTTTGCCGATCGGTACAAAGAACTCGACTAAAAAACTCCTCGATTACAAATCATGCCTATCGTAAGCTAAAGGGTAAGAGAGCAAGCATAACGCTCTACCTCTTTCCCATGTGACTTTAATATGAGTGCTTCTAAAAAGGTTTGGAACTAATGATTACCCCACCTATATTTGTCTGGATATTTGTATGATAAACTCAAAATGTTTCAGTTAACAACTATAAGTAGAAACAAATTGGTTTGAAAATGTTATTCCAATACAGGGGCATATATCCATTGTATTTCGATTCTCACAGCAGATCAATAGATCTCTAATTCCTTCCTGATGTTCAAGTGAAAATGTTTATTCGAAATTGGGATTGTTAGACATGGACCGTAGTTGGTCAGGGAAGGACGGACACCGTTAAAACGGCACAGAAATTTATTTTGGACAGACTGATTTACTATTGTATAGACTAGAGATAATTGGTGTCATTGCGAAAGATTTTCGAGTGACCCCGATAATTTCGAGGTATAATTGTTGCACCGGACATAGTTCCGCAAAAATATTATAGTTTAAACTCATTGACCTTCATACTATTTAGATGACTGTAGTGCCGTCATGGTACTTTAATGAAGCTCTAATAGAATCGATCTTTTTCTACACTATAGTTTAAGCTTATGGACTCTTTATGTCTTAGTTTCCTAATAGAGAAGGGTTTAGAAATTTCGGTGTATTAAAAGGTTCTTCATTAAAAGCGATGCCTTTTGTTTTTTGAAAACTGGTCGATCAATGTATAAACTGGTCTATAGATCAATCTATGGACTGTTATATATATTAATCTATAGAGTGCTCTATAGACCAATCTATAAATCTATAGACTGCTATACAGATCAATCTATAGACTGGTCTATAGATCAATCTATAGAGTGCTCTATATGTCAATCTATATTCTGGTCTATAGATCAATCTATAGACTGCTCTATAGATCAATCTATAGACTGCTCTATAGATCAATCTATAGTCTGGTCTATAGATCAGTGTATAGTCTGGTCTATAGATCAGTCTATAGTCTATAGATCAATCCATAGACTGCTCTATAGATCGATCTATAAACTGGACAATCTAAATCAATCTTATGCTGGTTTATAGATCAATATATAGACTGGTCTACATATCAATCTATAGGTCTGTAGATAAATGAAAAGCTTGTTCCACAAATCAATCTAGAGATTTGTGTATTGTTCAATCTATAGGCTGACCAATAATGTTCTGTGTACTGACCAATAGACTGGTCTATAGATCAATTTATAGACTGATCAATAGATCAATTTATAGACTGATCGATAAACTGGTCTGTAGATTAACCTATAGACTGGTCAATAGTCTTGTCTATAGATCATACTATAGATTGATCAATAGACTCTCCTTTAGATTAATATATAGACTGATCCATAGACTAGTTTATGGATCAATCTATAGATTTGTCTACAGACTGGTCTGTAGATCTGTCAATAAGCTAGTAAGCAGATCAATATATAGACTAGTCAATCGATTTATATGTGGACTGCTTCGTAGATCAATCCATAAGAAGGCCTGTTGATTAAGTCTATATATCAATATATCGACTGATCCATAAATCAATCTTAATATTGGTCTATAGACTGGTCTGGTGTTCAATCTATAGATTAGTCTGTAGACAGAGCAATATATCTTCAGATTAATCTATGGACTGTGCAATAAACTGACCTATAGATTAATCTATAGATTGATCAATACGTTGTCCTTTAGAACAATTTATTGACCTATTGATCAATATATAGACTGGTTTGTAGATCAATCTATGGACTGGCCTGTAGATCAATCTCTGGACTTGTCTAAAGATTAATCTATGAACTGGCCTATAGATCAATCTATAGACTTGTCAATCTATAGACTTGTCAATCTATAGACTTGTCAATCTATAGACTTGTCAATCTATAGACTTGTCAATCTATAGACTTGTCAATCTGTAGACTTGTCAATCTATAGACTTGTCAATCTATAGACTGGTCTATCTATAGCCTGGTCTACTGAGGTTTCAATTTCAGAAAGTATTGCAAAACCAGCTTCTTTCTTGTGCGAGAAATTTCAAAAAGAAAATGCAGCGCTCTTAATGAAAAACACCCAGAGTCTATGCTTGCAAAACGATCTATCTTACATTTTATTATGATTTTTAAATCATTTTTTTTTTTAATTTTAATTATTAGCTTTAAATTTATAAGATTTTTATCTTTTTATACTTTTTTTTTTAATTTCACCAATTGATAAGTTCGATCGAATTTTAAACGAATTTTAAAGTTTTTTATGATCGTATATTTTTTATAAATTTTTTAGAAAATTTATTTTTAAAGTAAGAAATTATAGATATTTTTATTTGACTGAATTTTGAAATCTTTAAGAAATTGTGTTCTTTTTTTATATTTTTATTTATTTGCTCGATCGATCGTTGGTTTCTTTTTAATTTCTTAGCTTTTTAATTTTTTTTTAAATAATTTTTTTTCACTTTTAGTTATTTTGTTATTAATTTATAATAATATTTATGATAATTTTTGATTGATGATTTGTTTTTTATTTCATTTGATCTTTTTATTTTTGCTAAATTTTTATATTAAAATTTTAAACGTAATTTAATCAGTTCTTAAATATTCAAATCTTTGGCATTATTTTGTATTTTTTTATTATTATTTTAATTCAATTTATTTATTTTTATAATTTCGATCGATTTTAGATATTTTTTTTACAATTTCGATCGATTTTTTGTGTAATAATATTTTAATATTTTTTTCAATTTCGACCGATTAATTTTTTTTTAATAATTCGGATTTTTTAAGAGATTTTCTTCTTTTATATTTTTGTTTTAATTTTTATTATTTGAATTCACTTTCCATTTGTTGTTGTTCGTTCAATTTTATGTAAATTTGATCGGTTTTGAGAAATTTCTTATAAAAATTTCAATTTTTTTTCATCACATATACCAAAGTTTTATTTTACTTGATTTTGCACTTATTTCGATCGATTTTGTTTAATTCTCATGGAGTTTAGGTAATTTTTTTATATTATTTTTCAATATAAACATTAATTTTTTTAAAATTTTTTCATTTCATATTTTTAATAAATTTTGATTTATTTATTGCAGTTTTCTTTTTAATATTTTTTTAATTTTATTTTATTATTTAAATATAATTTTTAATTTTATTTTATTATTTAAATATAATTTTTAATTTATTTGCTTTCGAGTGATTTTGAATTTTATAAATTTTTATTTAATTATTATTTTTTATTGATATTATTTTATTGAGATTCTTGTGTAAATGATAATTTTTTCTTTACTTTTTTTAAAATATTTTTATAAAATTTTCTTTTTTCCTTCTTAATTGCCTTTAAAACTAACTTTAACTTTATAAACAACAACATTAATATTTAATTTCGTTTAAATTATAATTAAATTTATTTTAGCAAACAAAAAAATCATAATTTTTTTATATAAATTTTCTTCTTTATTTTGCCATAATTTTAACGTGTTCGTTTCGAAAGTTTTCTACAAACTAAATCATGTCTAGCGCAAAAAAAAATCTGCTGAAGAGTCAAGCGAAAAAAAATCAGCAGCTATAACAATAATAACAACATAAAGCAGAGGAGAAGCATAACATAAAAATAATTAACAAAATATATTTAAATTTTTTTAGGCAAAAGACCTCCTCTGCCTTTTTCCTTTAATCTATATTTCTAAAAAAATAGAAAACCCAAAAAAAAAAAAACAAAATTATAAAAACAAACAAAATCTCAAAAATAAAAATTGCTCTCTAAAAAAAAATTACACTCTTTTTAGCAAAAAAACAAAAACACAATAATATTATTAACAATTCAAGATAACAATATTGCTGTTATAAATATCAAGGCGAATTTATAACAGGTTACTTTACTACCTCAGCAACTGATAGCCTAAACGTCAAACTCTACCTAAAAAAAACTTCAATTCTCACGACTAAACCTGTCAAACTCTGAGCCAGATCATATTTGACGAATTTGTTAACAAGATCATCTTACAACCATCTTATTCTTAAACACTCTTTTGTAACTAAATAAATAAAACAATTAAATATAATGTTGTATTTTCAAGATAAGACATACATTTCTTTTAAACAAAATACATCAAAATCACTCATTTCTCATATTTTTTGTTTCCATTTTGCTTTTGCTATTAACAATCTGGTTTAGTTTTTTCTATAATTTTTTTTTTCATTTTTAATTACAGTATTAATGGTGTGATTAACTTTTGTTATACAAAACTTTTTTTTTTAGTTGTTTTATTGTTTTAACCAGTTTTTCTTTTAATTTTTCTAACTTTTCTTTCATCAACAATTTTAATTTTCCCTTTCAAGTGTAACAAATAATTTTCTAAAACAAAAAATTAAAAAAAAGAGTTTTTTTTCTTTCCAATTCATTGCTGTGCTCTTTACTTTGTAAACAATTTAAATTGTTAGGTTTCTCTTTATTAAAGACATATACTAATAAAAAATATTGTAATAAATAATATTAAAATAAAATTGTTGTCTTTGAAAATATGATTTCTTATAAACCAAAGCATGATTTTAGGGGTATTATTCAAAACGCTATATTTTTAGTAATATTTAAAAATCTACTTTCAGGAATTTCGAACAATAATAAAAACATACTATAATGTGTTTAAATCGGAACTAAAAGAACTAGAACTGAACTAAAACTGAACTAGAACTGAACTAGAACTGAACTAGAACTGAACTAGAACTGAACTAGAACTGAACTAGAACTGAACTAGAACTGAACTAGAACTGAACTAGAACTGAACTAGAACTGAACTAGAACTGAACTAGAACTGAACTAGAACTGAACTAGAACTGAACTAGAACTGAACTAGAACTGAACTAGAACTGAACTAGAACTGAACTAGAACTGAACTAGAACTGAACTAGAACTGAACTAGAACTGAACTAGAACTGAACTAGAACTGAACTAGAACTGAACTAGAACTGAACTAGAACTGAACTAGAACTGAACTAGAACTGAACTAGAACTGAACTAGAACTGAACTAGAACTGAACTAGAACTGAACTAGAACTGAACTAGAACTGAACTAGAACTGAACTAGAACTGAACTAGAACTGAACTAGAACTAGAACTGAACTAGAACTGAACTAGAACTGAACTAGAACTGAACTAGAACTGAACTAGAACTGAACTAGAACTGAACCAGAACTGAACTAGAACTGAACTAGAACTGTACTAGAACTGAACTAGAACTGAACTAGAACTGAACTAGAACTGAACTATAACTGAACTAGAACTGAACTAGAACTGAACTAGAACTGAACTAGAACTGAACTAGAACTGAACTAGAACTGAACTAGAACTGAACTAGAACTGAACTAGAACTGAACTAGAACTGAACTAGAACTGAACTACTGAACTAGAACTGAACTAGAACTGAACTAGAACTGAACTAGAACTGAACTAGAACTGAACTAGAACTAAACTAGAACTGAACTAGAACTGAACTAGAACTGAACTAGAACTGAACTAGAACTGAACTAGAACTGAACTAGAACTGAACTAGAACTGAACTAGAACTGAACTAGAACTGAACTAGAACTGAACTAGAACTGAACTAGAACTGAACTAGAACTGAACTAGAACTGAACTAGAACTGAACTAGAACTGAACTAGAACTGAACTAGAACTGAACTAGAACTGAACTAGAACTGAACTAGAACTGAACTAGAACTGAACTAGAACTGAACTAGAACTGAACTAGAACTGAACTAGAACTGAACTAGAACTGAACTAGAACTGAACTAGAACTGAACTAGAACTGAACTAGAACTGAACTAGAACTGAACTAGAACTGAACTAGAACTGAACTAGAACTGAACTAGAACTGAACTAGAACTGAACTAGAACTGAACTAGAACTGAACTAGAACTGAACTAGAACTGAACTAGAACTGAACTAGAACTGAACTAGAACTGAACTAGAACTGAACTAGAACTGAACTAGAACTGAACTAGAACTGAACTAGAACTGAACTAGAACTGAACTAGACGAACTAGAACTGAACTAGAACTGAACTAGAACTGAACTAGAACTGAACTAGAACTGAACTAGAACTGAACTAGAACTGAACTAGAACTGAACTAGAACTGAACTAGAACTGAACTAGAACTGAACTAGAACTGAACTAGAACTGAACTAGAACTGAACTAGAACTGAACTAGAACTGAACTAGAACTGAACTAGAACTGAACTAGAACTGAACTAGAACTGAACTAGAACTGAACTAGAACTGAACTAGAACTGAACTAGAACTGAACTAGAACTGAACTAGAACTGAACTAGAACTGAACTAGAACTGAACTAGAACTGAACTAGAACTGAACTAGAACTGAACTAGAACTGAACTAGAACTGAACTAGAACTGAACTAGAACTGAACTAGAACTGAACTAGAACTGAACTAGAACTGAACTAGAACTGAACTAGAACTGAACTAGAACTGAACTAGAACTGAACTAGAACTGAACTAGAACTGAACTAGAACTGAACTAGAACTGAACTAGAACTGAACTAGAACTGAACTAGAATGAACTAGAACTGAACTAGAACTGAACTAGAACTGAACTAGAACTGACTAGAACTGAACTAGAAACTGAACTAGAACTGAACTAGAACTGAACTAGAACTGAACTAGAACTGAACTAGAACTGAACTAGAACTGAAACTAGAACTGAACTAGAACTGAACTAGAACTGAACTAGAACTGAACTAGAACTGAAACAGAACTGAACTAGAACTGAACTAGAACTGAACTAGAACTGAACTAGAACTGAACTAGAACTGACCTAGAACTGAACTAGAACTGAACTAGAACTGAAATCAGAACTGAACTAGAACTGAACTAGAACTGAACTAGAACTGAACTAGAACTGAACTAGAACTGAACTAGAACTGAACTAGAACTGAACTAGAACTGACTAGAACTGAACTAGGAACTGAAACTAGAACTGAATCTAGAACTGAACTAGAACTGAACTGAGAACTGAACTAGAACTGACTAGAACTGAACTAGAACTGAACTAGAACTGAACTAGAACTGAAACTAGAACTGAACTAAACTGAACTAGAACTGAACTAGAAATGAACTAGACTGAACTAGAACTGAACTAGAACTGAACTAGACTGAACTAGAACTGAACTAGAACTGGAACTAGAACTGACTAGACTGAACTAGAACTGAACTAGAACTGAACTAGAACTGAACTAGAACTGAACTAGAACTGAACTAGAACTGGACTAGAACTGAACTAAATTTCACGTAAAAGAAAATATTTATGTATATTTTGAAATTGTAACTGTCGCTAACAAATCCAAACTGCAATTGCTTAATACTGTCTTAAAAATAAATAAAAATAAATAATTCAATATTTTACTGAATTGACAAATCTAAAACAAAATTTGCATTTTAAAAACTACATTAAATCTTTACCAAAATATTATGCAAAAAAAAAATTATAAAAAAAAACTTCAACAAAATAAATTAAATGGCAGACAGAAAAACATTAAACTGTAAAAATAAATAAAAAATCCACATTGTATATAACAAATACGATTTTTCTTAAAATTTGAAATTTTCAATAGGATTTAACTGATTTTGGTAAGTGAGGAATTTAAAAGCAACTGCATATAAAAATTTATTTTAAATTTTACGTTGATTGAATTTGTTTGCAAAAATAGTGGGTTGCATAAATTATGTTGGCTGTTGGCAGTTGGCATGGTGGCTGGATTTTTGTAAAATAAAATTCAATTTTAAACAAACAAATTTCCAAATTGACAAATATGGTGGGCCATAATTCTACTAAAACAGCTGCCTTGTGTTTTTTTGTTTGTTTGTGTTTTTTTAGTTAACAATTGACAAAATACTTGTAAATATTAAATAAACATTAATTGCCTGATTTTTTTTTTTTTGTTATTTTTTATGTTTGTACAATTATTTTCTATATTTTTTTAGAGCATTTGATGCTGTGTTTTTTCTAATCATACAAAACAGTTGTTGCGTGAGTCTATGAATCACTCTACACAGTTCGTGCAAAATATAAAGAAATACATACGAAAAAATATAAGAAACTTTGTATCTATAGAAAACATTCATACACTTAATATTATTTAGACAAATGGTGTTTTTTCTATTTTAGTTCATTTTCCCCACGTCATACAAAACAAAAACAAAATTATACACGAGTTTTTCAAAAACGTTTTAATGTTATATAAAAAATATATATTAATGCGTCACATGTTACAGATTTTTTAATAACAAAATGTGTTTATTCTGTAACATTTTATCAAATATATTTTTTTAGAAAAATTGGTTTGGTGTAAATAATAATTTTATAGATATACATTAGAATATGCATGTTTTAGGCAAGACAGAATACTTTGAAATCTTACATTAGATATTTTTTAACTTTACTTCAGTTCTTGCTCAGATCTAGTTCAGTTTTAGTTCAATTCTAGTTCAGTTCTAGTTCAGTTCTAGTTCAGTTCTAGTTCAGTTCTAGTTCAGTTCTAGTTCAGTTCTAGTTCAGTTCTAGTTCAGTTCTAGTTCTAGTTCAGTTCTAGTTCAGTTCTAGTTCAGTTCTAGTTCAGTTCTAGTTCAGTTCTAGGTTAGTTCTAGTTAGTTCTAGTTCAGTTCTAGTTCAGTTCTAGTAGTTCAGTTCTAGTTCAGTTCTAGTTCAGTTCAGTTCTAGTTCAGTTCTAGTTCAGTTCTAGTTCAGTTCTAGTTCAGTTCTAGTTCAGTTCTAGTTCAGTTCTAGTTCAGTTCTAGTTCAGTTCTAGTTCAGTTCTAGTTCAGTTCTTGTTCAGTTCTAGTTCAGTTCTAGTTCTAGTTCAGTTCTAGTTCAGTTCTAGTTCAGTTCTAGTTCAGTTCTAGTTCAGTTCTAGTTCAGTTCTAGTTCAGTTCTAGTTCAGTTCTAGTTCAGTTCTAGTTCAGTTCTAGTTCTAGTTCAGTTCTAGTTCAGTTCTAGTTCAGTTCTAGTTCAGTTCTAGTTTAGTTCTAGTTCAGTTCTAGTTCAGTTCTAGTTCAGTTCTAGTTCAGTTCTAGTTCAGTTCTAGTTCAGTTCTAGTTCAGTTCTAGTTCAGTTCTAGTTCAGTTCTAGTTCAGTTCTAGTTCAGTTCTAGTTCAGTTCTAGTTCAGTTCCAGTTCAGTTCTAGTTCAGTTCCTAGTTCAGTTCTAGTTCAGTCTAGTTCAGTTCTAGTTCAGTTCTAGTTCAGTTCTATCTCAGTTCTAGCTCAGTTCTAGTTCAGTTCTAGTCAGTTCTAGTTCAGTTCTAGTTCAGTTCTAGTTCATTTAGTCAGTTTAGTTCAGTTCTAGTTCAGTTCTAGTTCAGTTCTAGTTCAGTTCTAGTTCAGTTATAGTTCAGTTCTAGTTCAGTTCTAGTTCAGTTCTAGTTCAGTTCTAGTTCAGTTCTAGTTCAGTTCTAGTCAGTTCTAGTTCAGTTCTAGTCCGTTCTAGTTCAGTTCTAGTTCAGTTCTAGTTCAGTTCTAGTTCAGTTCTAGTTCAGTTTCTAGTTCAGTTCTAGTTCAGTTCTAGTTCAGTTCTAGTTCAGTTCTAGTTCCGTTCCTAGTTCAGTTCTAGTTCAGTTCTAGTTCAGTTCTAGTTCAGTCTAGTCAGTTCTAGTTCAGTTCTAGTTCAGTTCTAGTTCAGTTCTAGTTCAGTTCTAGTTCAGTTCTAGTCAGTTCTAGTTCAGTTCTAGTTCAGTTCTAGTTCAGTTCTAGTTCAGTTCTAGTTCAGTTCTAGTTCAGTTCTAGTTCAGGTTCTAGTTCAGTTCTAGTTCAGTTCTAGTTCGTCTAGTTCAGTTCTAGTTCAGTTCTAGTTTCAGTTTCTAGTTCAGTTCTAGTTCAGTTCTAGTTCAGTTCTTAGTTCAGTTCTAGTTCAGTTCTAGTTCAGTTCTAGTTCAGTTCTAGTTCAGTTCTAGTTCAGTTCTAGTCAGTTCTTCTAGTTCAGTTCTAGTTCCGTTTAGTTCAGTTCTAGTTCAGTTCTAGTCCAGTTCTAGTTCAGTTCTAGTTCAGTTCTAGTTCAGTTCTAGTTCAGTTCTAGTTTCAGTTGTAGTTCAGTTCTAGTTCAGTTCTAGTTCAGTTCTAGTTCAGTTCTGTTCAGTTCTAGTTCAGTTCTAGTTCAGTTCTAGTTCAGTTCGTTCAGTTCTAGTTCAGTTCTTAGTTCAGTTCTAAATGAGCACATTTTCTCTTAAATTGTGAAATCGTTAAGTTTCGTACAATACATACAAAAATATTATCAGATTCGAAAAATTTCTCAGAAACATTATCGCTAGAGTTCCTACTCCCTTCGCTACTCTTATCATCATAAATATAATAAACAACATTTATAAAATCGCACTCAGTATTAAAGTTACATTAAACAGAAAATAATCCAAAAAAAATGTCCACTACTCTTATCTTACTGACCACTATTACAGTTCTTGTAAGTCTACTATTTTACCATGTCAAACGTAAACTCAATTATTGGCAAGATCAAAAAATACCTCATCAAAAACCCAGTCTAATAGTGGGCAATTTTCAAGGCCTGCGCAAGAGCCACAGTATGGCGGAAATTTTTACTCAACATTATGAGCAATTTAAAGGTACCGGACCCTTTAGTGGTTTCTATTTTATACATCGTGCAGCAGTCGTAGTATTGGATAAACAGTTGATGAAAAATATTTTAATCAAAGATTTCAATAATTTTACCAATCGGGGTTTATACAACAATGTGAAAGATGACCCTTTAACAGGGCGCCTATTTTTACTAGATGGAGCGGAATGGAAAAATATGAGAAATAAACTATCGCCTACATTTAGTTCGGGTAAAATGAAAGGCATGTATGAATTAGTATTAAAACAAGCCGATCAATTGATAGAAGTGGAACAAAATCCCGTAATGGAAATAAAAGATATTATGGCCCGCTTTACCACCGATGTTATAGGCTCTTGTGCTTTTGGTATTAACTGCAATAGTTTAAGAGATCCCCAGGCCGAGTTTCGTGTTATGGGTTTACGTTCCTTAAATGAACGCAGACATGGCCCTTTAATATCGGGCTTTATGCAGGGCTTTCCAGATTCAGCTAGGAAACTGCATTTACGTTCTATACCAGATGATATCAATGATTTCTTTATGCGTATTGTTCTTGAAATTCTAGAATATCGTGAGCAAAATAATATCTCTAGTAATGATTTTTTGGGTATTTTAACTAGTATGAAAAAAGAGACGGGAGTTAAGTTAACAATGGAACAAATGGCAGCTCAGGCTTTTGTATTCTTTTTGGGAGGTTTTGAAACATCGTCTTCAACATTGGGTTTTGCTTTATATGAATTGGCTTTGCAGCAGCAAATACAAGATAATTTAAGACAGGAAATCAAAGAGTCTTTTAAAGGAAACAATATTGAGTATGAAGCCCTGCACCAACTGAAATTTATGGGTCAAATTATTTCAGGTGAGTTAATAGAGTATATTACACAAAATTTTATTAATATTAAACGTCTATAACTTTTTTAGAAACTTTACGCAAATACCCTGTAATACCTCTCATAACTCGGCAGGCCTTAAATGATTACCCGATTCCTGACTATCCTGGTTATGTCATCAAAAAAGACATGCCCGTCTTTATACCCATTTACGCTTTTCACCATGATGCTAATTATTATCCAGAACCGGAAAAATTTAAACCCGAAAGATTTGCTTCTACGGAAGATGCTTCCAAAGATTCTCTTACCTGGCTACCATTTGGTGAGGGTCCTCGCAATTGTATTGGTTTACGTTTTGGTCTCATGCAAACTAGAGTGGCTTTGGCTTATCTTTTAAAACATTTTAAATTTTCGGTTTGTGAGAAAACTGAAGTACCTTTAGTTTTTTGATAAGACGTCGGTGCTTTTGTCTGCTAAGAATGGTATTTTTTTGAAAACTGGAGAAAATATTGTAAATTCAATTAGATATTTGCTTCCAATAGCTTTCAAGTTCAGTTCTAATTCACTACTAGTTCTAGTTAAAGTTCAGTTCTAGTTCAGTTCTAGTTCAGTTCTAGTTCAGTTCTAGTTCAGTTCTAGTTCAGTTCTAGTTCACTTCTAGTTCAGTTCTAGTTCAGTTCTAGTTCAGTTCTAGTTCAGTTCTAGTTCAGTTCTAGTTCAGTTCTAGTTCAGTTCTAGTTCAGTTCTAGTTCAGTTCTAGTTCAGTTCTAGTTCAGTTCTAGTTCAGTTCAGTTCTAGTTCAGTTCTAGTTCAGTTCTAGTTCAGTTCTAGTTCAGTCTAGTTCAGTCTAGTTCAGTTCTAGTTCGGTCTAAGTTCAGTTCTAGTTCAGTTCTAGTTCAGTTCTAGTTCAGTTTCTAGTTCAGTTCTAGTTCAGTTCTAGTTCAGTTCTAGTTCAGTTCTAGTTCAGTTCTAGTCAGTTCTAGTTCAGTTCTAGTTCAGTTCTAGTTCAGTTCTAGTTCAGTTCTAGTTCAGTTCTAGTTCAGTTCTAGTTCAGTTCTAGTTCAGTCTAGTTTCAATTCTAGTTCAGTTCTAGTTCAGTTCTAGTTCAGTTCTATTCAGTTCTAGTTCAGTTCTAGTTCAGTTAGTTCAGTTCTAGTTCAGTTCTAGTTCAGTTCTAGTTCAGTTCTAGTTTCAGTTCTAGTTCAGTTCTAGTTCAGTTCTAGTTCAGTTCTAGTTCAGTTCTAGTTCAGTTCTAGTTCAGTTCTAGTTCAGTTCTAGTTCAGTCTAGTTCGTTGTAGTTCAGTTCTAGTTCAGTTCTAGTTCAGTTCTAGTTCAGTTCTAGTTCAGTTCTAGTTCAGTTCTAGTTCAGTTCTAGTTCAGTTCTAGTTCAGTTCTAGTTCAGTTCTAGTTCAGTTCTAGTTCAGTTCTAGTTCAGTTCTAGTTCAGTTCTAGTTCAGTTTTAGTTCAGTTCTAGTTCAGTTCCAGTTCAGTTCCAGTTCAGTTCTAGTTCAGTTCTAGTTCAGTTCTAGTTCAGTTCTAGTTCAGTTCTAGTTCAGTTCTAGTTCAGTTCTAGTTCAGTTCTAGTTCAGTTCTAGTTCAGTTCTAGTTCAGTTCTAGTTCAGTTCTAGTTCAGTTCTAGTTCAGTTCTAGTTCAGTTCTAGTTCAGTTCTAGTTCAGTTCTAATTCAGTTCTAGTTCAGTTCTAGTTCAGTTCTAGTTCAGTTCTAGTTCAGTTCTAGTTCAATTCTAGTTCAGTTCTAGTTCAGTTCTAGTTCAGTTCTAGTTCAGTTCTAGTTCAGTTCTAGTTCAGTTCTAGTTCAGTTCTAGTTCAGTTCTAGTTCAGTTCTAGTTCAGTTCTAGTTCAGTTCTAGTTCAGTTCTAGTTCAGTTCTAGTTCAGTTCTAGTTCAGTTCTAGTTCAGTTCTAGTTCAGTTCTAGTTCAGTTCTAGTTCAGTTCTAGTTCAGTTCTAGTTCAGTTCTAGTTCAGTTCTAGTTCAGTTCTAGTTCAGTTCTAGTTCAGTTCTAGTTCAGTTCTAGTTCAGTTCTAGTTCAGTTCTAGTTCAGTTCTAGTTCAGTTCTAGTTCAGTTCTAGTTCAGTTCTAGTTCAGTTCTAGTTCAGTTCTAGTTCAGTTCTAGTTCAGTTCTAGTTCAGTTCTAGTTCAGTTCTAGTTCAGTTCTAGTTCAGTTCTAGTTCAGTTCTAGTTCAGTTCTAGTTCAGTTCTAGTTCAGTTCTAGTTCAATTCTAGTTCAGTTCTATTGTAGTTCTAGTTAAGTTCTAGTGAATTCATTGCTTTAAATAAAGAAAATTATGTTTGAATAAAGTGGAAAAAAAGAACGAATACGTCATTTTAATGATCTTACTAAAATGTGAAAGCAGAGAAGCTCATGAGAGAGCTCTTTACGGATACCAGATCTATATGCGGAGAGTAAAAAATAGTTTTGAGACTGATTCTTATGCAAAAGTGAGCTCCAACTTTTTTATAATTAAAACAGTTTTGCAACACTTTTCCTAACAATATTCAGTTATTTCAAAACTTTGTTCACTTTTGCATCATGTTTACATTTGACATAACATTTCAGCATTATATTCACTTTTAGTTTTAGTAGTTTTTTTTTAAGTTACTTAAACTTCTATTGAATCTAAAATTAGTTTGTTAAAGTTTTCAAAACAGCAAAAAAAAAAAAAAACTCCAACCGAAAAAAATTTCAAACAAATAAAATGTTTTTAGCATAAAAAGATTTTGCAACGACACATTTGATGTGAAATGAACGTGATCTTCACAATGTTTTTGTACACAATTTAAAAAAACAAACATACAAAATGCTAAATTTGCATAAACTGCAACAAAAAAAAAAATAAAGTATAGAAAATCCGATTTGATATAAAGTAATCAAAGAGTTTATTTTTTCGATTTTGCAAGGTTTCAAAAGCATTTGCAAGAAAAAAATTAACACAACACAATAAATGACTAAGAAAATTGAGGAAGAAGATTTGCATACAAACACAATTAATGCGACAGGCGATAAAGTGCTTAATTCTCTAGAGAGAAGATAATCGTCAAAGAACTAATTGTGTGAATAATTCTTTGAGTAAAGGGATGTGCTTATGTTGTCTATATAACTATTTATATCAAAACACCACTTTTTCACTAGTTATATAACTAGTTCTTTTCAACTAATAGTTATCAAGTTTCCTTCAAAGTTTTTAAACTTAGCTGTAAAGCTTTATATTGAAGTTAAATAAAAGGGAGAAAAACTTACCTCTTGTAACATAATTCGCTGAATCCCAGGACCAACCACCATTACGTGGCCTCTCCTGATAACTATAACTCATCGCCTTGGGAAAGTTATTATTACGATCCATGCTAAAGTAGTTATTAAGACCCGGCTTTGTGATTCGACCACCAATCAAATCCCCACCTCCTGAATCATCTCTTTGACCCGCCTTTTTACGCTTCATAGAAGCACGCTCTAAAGTTCTTTCAAAATCACTGCACACCTCATCTAAAGCATCATGAAGAAAAGCTTTAGTTTCTGGAGGACTTACGGCGGGTTTGCGCATCGGATATGGAACATCACTTTCTGCTCCTCGATAAGAGGAACAGGTAGATGAGGCCGTACCAAAGGGAGACTCAGAACGGGGATAGTTTGAGGTTTGTGAACCATAAGTAAAACGTGGCACCGATGAAGATCTCTGGCGTGAGGGCTGTTGATACTGATAGGGTGTAGATGTGAAAGAGGGTGTACGTTGTAGGGTTTGGTATGGCGAATCCAGTTCGTTTTCCTGCGGCAGCTAGAAAGAAAAATAATAATTTAATTAATTCGCTTTTTTGCCATAATTTCAATTATATTTCATTATAGTGATGAGTGAAAGCTGTGCATAATTTTGATACTTAATTTTTTAGATTTTAGTGTTTTTATGGGACCTCTTTGATGTTGCCAACACGTGTTGAAATTTGCTACAGTTTACTGTGTAGTTAATACATTTTGTCACACTTTTTAAATTGCCATCGAAATGGCGATCTGTGTGACTGTCTGTCGGCTTGTTTGTATACTTTAACGCCTGTGTGCCTGTTAGATTGAATGTGGTTTTTTTATCAGAGGTCGACATAAGGAGAAGAAGCCGCAGATGGGAATAAAACTGAAATCATATTCAGCGAATAGTCTCTAGAATAATCTCTAGTTCAGTCCATATTACAGTCTAGTTTATAGTCTACTTTATAGTCTAGTTTATACTCTAGTCTATAGTCTAGTCTATAGTCTAGTCTATAGTCTAGTCTATAGTCTAGTCTATAGTCTAGTCTATAGTCTAGTCTATAGTCTAGTCTATAGTCTAGTCTAGTCTAGTCTATAGTCTAGTCTATAGTCTAGTCTATAGTCTAGTCTATAGTCTAGTCTATAGTCTAGTCTATAGTCTAGTCTATAGTCTAGTCTATAGTCTAGCCTATAGTCTAGTCTATAGTATAGTCTATAGTCTAGTCTATAGTCTAGTCTATAGTCTAGTCTATAGTCTAGTCTATAGTCTAGTCTATAGCCTAGTCTATAGTCTAGTCTATAGTCTAGTCTATAGTCTAGTCTATAGTATAGTCTATAGTCTAGTCTAGTCTAGTCTATAGTCTAGTCTAGTCTATAGTCTAGTCTATAGTCTAGTCTAGTCTATAGTCTAGTCTAGTCTATAGTCTAGTCTATAGTCTAGTCTATAGTCTAGTCTATAGTCTAGTCTATAGTCTAGTCTATAGTCTAGTCTATAGTCTAGTCTATAGTCTAGTCTATAGTCTAGTCTATAGTCTAGTCTATAGTCTAGTCTATAGTCTAGTCTATAGTCTAGTCTATAGTCTAGTCTATAGTCTAGTCTATAGTCTCGTCTATAGTCTCGTCTATAGTCTAGTCTATAGTCTAGTCTATAGTCTAGTCTATAGTCTAGTCTATAGTCTAGTCTATAGTCTCGTCTATAGTCTAGTCTATAGTCTAGTCTATAGTCTAGTCTATAGTCTAGTCTATAGTCTAGTCTATAGTCTAGTCTATAGTCTAGTCTATAGTCTAGTCTATAGTCTAGTCTATAGTCTAGTCTATAGTCTCGTCTATAGTCTAGTCTATAGTCTAGTCTATAGTCTAGTCTATAGTCTAGTCTATAGTCTCGTCTATAGTCTAGTCTATAGTCTAGTCTATAGTCTCGTCTATAGTCTAGTCTATAGTCTAGTCTATAGTCTAGTCTATAGTCTAGTCTATACTCTAGTCTATAGTCTAGTCTATAGTCTAGTCTATGTCTAGTCTATAGTCTAGTCTATAGTCTAGTCTATAGTCTAGTCTATAGTCTAGTCTATAGTCTAGTCTATAGTCTAGTCTATAGTCTAGTCTATAGTCTAGTCTATAGTCTAGTCTATAGTCTAGTCTATAGTCTAGTCTATAGTCTAGTCTATAGTCTAGTCTATAGTCTAGTCTATAGTCTAGTCTATAGTCTAGTCTATAGTCTAGTCTATAGTCTAGTCTATAGTCTAGTCTATAGTCTAGTCTATAGTCTAGTCTATAGTCTAGTCTATAGTCTAGTCTATAGTCTAGTCTATAGTCTAGTCTATAGTCTAGTCTATAGTCTAGTCCTATAGTCTAGTCTATAGTCTAGTCTATAGTCTAGTCTATAGTCTAGTCTATAGTCTAGTCTATAGTCTAGTCTATAGTCTAGTCTATAGTCTAGTCTATAGTCTAGTCTATAGTCTAGTCTATAGTCTAGTCTATATTCTAGTCTATGTCTAGTCTATAGTCTAGTCTATAGTCTTAGTCTATAGTCTAGTCTATAGTCTAGTCTATAGTCTAGTCTATAGTCTAGTCTATAGTCTAGTCTATAGTCTAGTCTATAGTCTAGTCTATAGTCTAGTCTATAGTCTAGTCTATATATAGTCTAGTCTATAGTCTAGTCTATAGTCTAGTTCTATAGTCTAGTCTATAGTCTAGTCTATAGTCTAGTCTATAGTCTAGTCTATAGTCTAGTCTAGTCTAGTCCTATGTCTAGTCGATAGTCTAGTCTATAGTCTAGTCTATAGTCTAGTCTATAGTCTAGTCTATAGTCTAGTCTATAGTCTAGTCTATAGTCCTAGTCTATAGTCTAGTCTATAGTCTAGTCTATAGTCTATTCTATAGTCTAGTCTATAGTCTAGTCTATAGTCTAGTCTATAGTCGAGTCTAGTCTATCTATAGTCTAGTCTATAGTCTAGTCTATAGTCTAGTCTATAGTCCTAGTCTATAGTCTAGTCTATAGTCTAGTCTATAGTCTAGTCTATAGTCTAGTCTATAGTCTATCTTAGTCTATATCTAGTCTATAGTCTAGTCTATAGTCCTATAGTCTAGTCTAGTCTATAGTCTAGTCTATAGTCTAGTCTATAGTCTAGTCTATAGTCTAGTCTATAGTCTAGTCTATAGTCTAGTATAGTCTAGTATAGTCTAGACTATAGTCTAGTCTATAGTCTAGTCTATAGTCTAGTCTATAGTCTAGTCTATAGTCTAGTCTATAGTCTAGTCTATAGTCTAGTCTATAGTCTAGTCTATAGTCTAGTCCTATAGTCTAGTCTATAGTCTATAGAATAATCTATAGACTAGACCATAGTCTAGTCTACAGTTTATTCTATAGTCTAGTATATAAACTATATTAAAACTTCTGTTCACTCTTTGTATCGATCTCTGCTTTATTTAACTTACAGATCAAAGTCTTTTTTATGGCCTCAAATGAAACTCCTTTGCTAAAGTTGCCAACAAATTTCATGTTTTAGTTTAATCACAATATTTCTTGTGGCAATAGTTTTTTCTTTCTACTCCTATTTGCCTGCGCTCAAAGTGTTGAAAATTTTTATGAACTAATGAAAATTTTATGATTATTTCTACGAGATTGAACCGTCAGCTATGTGCAACAAAATGAATGAAATATGGTATTGCTGTTAAAGCTAATCAAATGAAGGTAATTTAAAACTAAATAGCCACTTAACAGAAAATAAAATTTCATTTTTATAAAAGTTTTTAATTAAAGGAAAAGTTGAAATTCCTCGGCATTATAATATTATAAATATTTTTTTTAATAAACTTTATCTTATTAAACCAAAGACAAATCTTATAACTAAAACAGTTAGCAATAAATTAATCAAAATATAAATTTCCAAACATAACGCCCGCTTAAGCCAAAAACAAAATAAGGCTCCACAATATCATTATAAAAAAAAAAACAAATTTTGCAAATAATACCTTCAATATTTCAACTTCAAACCAACAAAACAAAATTGTTTTTCTTCTTCTTCTTTTTTTCAATAGGCGGCATAAATTATTTGATTTTTGTCTGTATTCAACCTACACTTGAGTGCACATTTTAGAAACTTTTTTTTCGTAACCACACTTACCTCGGTTAAAGTTTGCTGTCTATCGCTGCTATCCCATTGATCGAATATTGAATCCAAACCCAACATAAATTCCATTGATTTTCGTGATCGTCGTCGGCTGCGCCGCTGTAATTCTTCTTCGGATGGCTTAGCATTGGCCAGCGATTCACAATAGCGTACAAAATCCAAATCGATGTGATAGCCATAAGGACAACAATTACAGCTGCGTACATTGGCATATTGTGGTAAATTACCTACAGCAAAGTTGAAGAGAAAAAAAATTAAATAATGAAACATAAATAAGAATAAGTTTTTTTATTATTTGGTTTTGTACATAAATAAGTATTTTTTTTTTCTAAAATTTATTGTGGTATTTATGTCACATTGTGGTGAAGTTATTGGATGGTAGTTTAAGTTTTATTAGAAGTTGGCAACATGTAGCAGAGTCTGTAGTCTGGCATATAGTACAGTCGATAGGAGGGACAATAAAAAGTCTGGAGAAGTCTTGACTATACTTAGTAGAGTGTACAGTCTGGACTAGACTGGACTATAGTCGAGTCTGTAGTCTAGACTATAGCCGAGTTAACAGACTGAACTATAGCCGAGTTAATAAACTGGACTATAGTCGAGTCTACAGCCTGGACTATAGTCGAGTCAATAGTCGTGATTTTAGTCGAGTCTATAGTCTGGATTATAGTCTAGTCTATAGTCTGGACTATAGTCTAGTCTACAGTCTGGACTATAGTCGAGTCTATAGTCTGGACTACAGTCAAGTCCATAGTCTGGACTACAGTCTAGTCAATAGTATGGACTATAGTCGGGTCTATAGGCTGAACTATAGTCGAGTCTATAGTCTGGATTATAGTCGAGTCTATAGTCTGGATTATAGTCGAGAATATAGTCTGGTTTATATATATAGTCTGGACTATGGTCGAGTCTATAGTCTAGACTATAGCCGAGTTAATAGGCTGGACTATAGTCGAGTCTAGAGTCTGGACTATACTCGAGTCTATAGTCTGGACTTTAGTCGAGTCAATAGTCGTGATTTTATTCGAGTCTATAGTCTGGATTGTAGTCGAGTCTGGACTATAGTCGAGTCTACAGTCTGGACTATAGTCGAGTCTATAGTCTGGACTACAATCAAGCCTATAGTCTGGACTACAGTCAAGTCATTAGTCTGGACTATAGTCGGGTCTATAGTCTGGACTATAGTCGAGTCTATAGTCTGGATTATACTCGAGTCTATAGTCTGGATTATAGTCGAGTCTATAGTCTGGACTACAGTCAAGTCATTAGTCTGGGCTATAGTCGGGTCTATAGTCTGGACTATAGTCGAGTCTAGAGTTTGGACTATAGTCAAGTCTATAGTGTGGCCTATAGTCGAGCCCATAGTCTGGACTGTAGTCGAGTTTATAATCTGGTCTATAGTGAAGGCTATAGTCTGGTCTATAGTCGAGTCTATAGTCTGGTCTATAGTCAAGTCTATAGTCTGGTCTATAGCCTGGTCTATAGTCAAGTCTATAGTCTGGTCTATAGCCTGGACTATAGTCGAGTCTATAGTCTGAACTATAGTCAAGTCTATAGTCTGAACTATAGTGGAGTCTATAATCTGAACTATAGTCGAGTCAATAGTCTGGACTAGAGTCGAGTCTATAGTCTGGATTATAATCGAGTCAATTGTCTGCACTAATTTCGAGTTGTGTACTATAAACGAGTCTTTTGTCGAGTCTGTAGTCTAGTCTAGAGTCAATTCTATAGTCTAGTCTTCAGAGTAGTCTATAGTCTAGTATACAGTCGAGCCTATATTGTGTATTATAGCCTAGTCTATAGCCGAGCCTTTAGTCTATATACTAGTCTATAGGCTGGACTGTAGTCTAGGCTACAGCCTAATCAATAGTCTGGGTCTATTTGGACTCTAGTATGGTTTATGATCTGGACTGTAGTCTTGTCCATATTCTGCACAATAATCTGGTTCATAGTAAGGAACAGGGTCCGGATTGTAGCCCTTTCTAACTATTCTATAGTTAGATTCTGTATTTTGAACCGATTTTCTTTGAATAGTAAGTAAATCTATACATAGCGGGACCTGAGAGAAGTTTTTGTTTAATTTATAAAACAGATATCTTTTATATAAACTTTTATAAAAAATTTATATACAAATTTAATATTTGTTTTAAACGATTTTTTTTTCTTTTTTATAAACAATATTATTAATAAAAATTTAATCGAATTTGTCATCATTATGTTCAAACTTATCCCCCCTATTCAAGGTCAATTATTTTCTTAAGCTTGCATTCAAGTTCAATTTCTTTTGTTTCTTTAATACAAAATTTAAATTCAAATCGACCACAATTATGTTCAAATATGGTCAATCGAGTTTTTTTTTTTATATCTTTTAACTTAAAAGCCTTTGGCTAAAACATGATCGTAGAATTATAAGTCAAACAACAAGCTCTATAAATAAAATATGTTCAAGTACTTAAGGCCACACCTGTGGTTAAAGTGTGATAAATAAAAGGTGAATAAATATAAACTTTGGCAAAAAAAATGGAAAAAACAATTTTGTTAACACGTAAATTTTTAATAAAAAAGATAAATAATAAATAATTTTTGCAATTAATAAGGGTAATCACGGACTGTGGTGCAATATAAAGGCATTCATTAGTGATCAATATATAAGCAGTTCTTAAATTCCCACTTACTGCATATTTCCGGTATTTCTCTTAACTTCCACAATTGTAAACTTTCGGGCTTAATTTTAGTTTTTTCGTTTCGAGGTTTTCTTTTCGTTTTATTAAAATACCACAAACTTATTATTATAAATAAAAATAAATTTAAAAACATTTTGTTTTAAATTTTAAAAATATTTTCAAAATGATTTATTCGATGTTCAATAACAGCACTTTCTGATTCATATTTCTGTTCTGTTTTTCTCCACACACTTTTACTTTTTCCCCATTACGTTTATCACATTAAACTGAAATTTATTTAGATTTTATTAAAATTTTTGTTCTTTTCATAATTTTATTTATTTAAATTTTTATTATCTCATTTTGTCTCATTTTGCTATAGCTTTTTTCATATTTGTTGATTGAGTAATATTTGAAAAGTGAATAAAAAAAATTCTTGTATCTCTAATCTAATTGTTTATACTACAGCTATGAAATGTTATTAAATGGTAACTGAATAAATGGAGACAATTAAAATAACTCAGTATTTCGTAAATTCAAAAAAAAAACAAATGTTTCTGATAAGGTGTTAACACTTTTATCTTAATGAGTAGGTGTTTGGTAGGCATTAATACTAGGTAGAGTTAAATTAAATAATTGAAAAAGCTTTCGAAAGTGAAAAGCTTTAAGCGTTTGAAATTTTAGGTAGTTTTACGGTATAATTGTAAAAGGGAAATTAAAATGTACCCCAGAGGAAATTTTAACATAATTTAAAAAACATACTGCCAGACAGACAATATTTCTAACCTATAACTTGCTCAAATCTATAGTCTAGTCCATAGTCTATTCTATAGCCTAGTCCAAAGTATAGTCTATAGCCTAGCCTATAGTCTAGTTTATATATTATAGTATATATTCTAGTATATATTCTTGGCTATATTCTAGTCTACAGTCTAACCTATAGTCTAGTCTATAGTTTAGCCTATAGTCTAGTCTATAGTCTAGTCTATAGACAAGTCTATAGTCTAGCCTATAGTCTAGTCTACAGACAAGTCTATAGTCTAGCCTATAGTCTAGCCTATAGTCTAGTCTATAGACAAGTCTATAGTCTAGCCTATAGTATAGTCTATAGACAAGTCTATAGTCTAGCCTATAGGCTATAGACTTGTCTATAGACTAGAAATTTTAGGCAAGTCTATAGTCTAGCCTATAGTCTAGCCAATAGTCTAGTCTATAGACAAGTCTATAGTCTAGCCTATAGTCTAGTCTATAGACAAGTCTATAGTCTAGTCTATAGTCTAGTCTACAGACAAGTCTATAGTCTAGCCTATAGTCTAGCCTATAGTCTAGCCTATAGTCTAGCCTATAGTCTAGTCTATAGTCTAGTCTTTAGTCTAGTCTATAGTCTAGTCTATAGCATAGTCAATAGTCTAGTCTATAGTGTAGTCTACAGTCTAATTTATAGTCTAGTCTATAGTCTTATCTATAGTATAGTCTATAGTCTAGTCTATAGTCTTATCTATAGTATAGTCTATAGTCTAGTCTATAGTCAAGTCTATAGTCTTATCTATAGTATAGTCTATAGTCTAGTCTATAGTCAAGTCTATAGTCTAGTCTATAGTCAAGTCTATAGTTAAGTTTATAGTCAAGTCTATAGTCTAGTCTATAGTCTAGTCTATAGTGTAGTCTATAGTGTAGTCTATAGTGTAGTCTATAGTGTAGTCAATAGTGTAGTCTATAGTGTAGTCTATAGTGTAGTCTATAGTGTAGTCTAAAGTGTAGTCTATAGTGTAGTCTATAGTGTAGTCTATAGTCTAGTCTATAGTCTAGTCTATAGTCTAGTCTATAGTCTGGTCTATAGTCTAGTCTATAGTCTGGTCTATAGTCTAGTCTATAGTGTAGTCTATAGTGTAGTCTATAGTGTAGTCTATAGAGTAGTCTATAGTGTAGTGTATAGTGTAGTCTATAGTCTAGTCTATAGTCTACTCTATAGTCTAGTCTATAGTCTAGTCTATAGTCTAGTCTATAGTCTAGTCTATAGTCTAGTCTATAGTCTAGTCTATAGTCTAGTCTATAGTCTAGTCTATATTCTAGTCTATAGTCTAGTCTATAGTCTAGTCTATAGTCTAGTCTATAGTCTCGTCTATAGTCTAGTCTATAGTCTAGTCGATAGTCTAGTCGATAGTTTAGTCTACAGTCTGTAGTCTAATCTATAGTCTACTACATAATCTAATCTATGGTCTATAATGTAGTCTATAGTCTAGTCTATAGTCTAGTCTATAGTCTAGTCTATAGTCTAGTCTATAGTCTAGTCTATAGTCTAGTCTATAGTCTAGTCTATAGTCTAGTCTATAGTCTGGTCTATAGTCTAGTCTATAGTCTAGTCTATAGTCTAGTCTATAGTCTAGTCTATAGTCTAGTCTATAGTCTAGTCTATAGTCTAGTCTATAGTCTAGTCTATAGTCTAGTCTATAGTCTAGTCTATAGTCTAGTCTATAGTCTAGTCTATAGTCTAGTCTATAGTCTAGTCTATAGTCTAGTCCATAGTCTAGTCTATTGTCTAGTCTATAGTCCATTCTATAGTCTAGTCTATTGTCTAGTCTATAGTGTAGTCTATTGTATATTCTATAGACTAGTCTTTATTCTACAGTCTAGTTTGGGTAATAGTCAAGTTAGCAGTCTCGTGTATAGTCTGGACTTTATCCTGATATTATTTGACTTAAAATTCCTATAAAGAATTTGTCTGTATGGCAGAAAAATATGTTGCCGATTTTTCTATTTGCTTTTTACAAAGTTTCTTGTTGCTTGTCTATTTTCGACATTTTTCACCTCACAATCAAAAATAACACTCACACCCTGGTAAGACAATTTTTAAACACTTAAAATTTTCACCATTTTTTCTAACACTCTACAAAAAATTGGCTCGATTAAGAAATCAACACACCATTGATTGATTGTTCAGTTAAGAAAAACCAACGCATTGAAAGAAACAAAAAAAAAACTACAAACATTTAGTTTTTTTTAGATCCTGCATTTAAAACTTAATTAACCCATACGATCACTCACTCGATAGATCCCTTTATGGCTTTAGAAAACATTTGCTGATTTTCCAAAAAGCTACAACAAACACAACAGTAGCAAATTAATAAATTAATTTCATTTTCGTATTTTTCATGTTGTTGTTACATGTCACTAGGGATGCCAAACGGGACTGGCTTTTACAAATCCCGGGATTCGGGATTTTGAAAATTGCAATCCCGGGATCCCGGGATATTTCGGGATCCCGGGATTTTTCGGGATCCCGGGATTTTTCGGTATTTCGGGATTTTACGGGATTTCGGGATTACATGAATTTAATTATTTTATATATGAAAATCTTTAAATCATCATATTTGTAAAGAAAATTGTTTAATTTAACAGACAGAAGATATATTTAAATTAAAACAATCCAATTAATTACAATTTTTAAATAAAAACTTTCAGAATTGCATAATTTCTGAAACTTTTTAAATACATACTTACTTCCTAAATGTGGCCTCCGGTAGGTTAGTGGTTAGTGTTCTAGTCTGGTAGACCGGAGGTGGTGGGTTCGATTCCCACCTGAGGCACTGGTTAAGGAGCGCACAACAGGCCCGATAGAGGCCTAGGTGTATTTCTTCGGATTTGATGTATATACATCCTCCTTTCAAACTAACTAACTAACTAACTAACTAACTACTTCCTAAATAAAAATAAATATCAAGTTCCGAAATTAGACATAAGCACTTTTTAAAACCTCATACTGTTCCATGTGAACTAATAATTATAACAGATACCAATTCAATTATTCGAACATCAATTTAGAACCTATTCTTTGAAAAATATTTGGAATTTTACTCAAAATACATATTAGTTTTGGAACATATTATTATATTCGTAGTATTAATTTAAAATTTAAGGTGCATTCAGAACAAGGTAATTTACCTTTACCGGTATCATTCAGATTTGTAGAAAGTTAGAAATGTAAAATCCTCTAGTATTGAAAAATAAAGTTTGTATTCGACTGCGCCGAAATTAAATACCCACCATCAAAATATTGTAATGTATTGATATTAATATCAGCATCAATGTGATTTTCAGAGGAGGTCCAATTAGGTTTTTTTGTGTCAATTTTGGTCCAAATTTGCAGCCCAAATAGAATGAGTCTTCTAACTCGTGTTTTCAGCTTACAGACACAGAATATGTATACTTTTTGGGTCGGTCTACGACCAACATTGCAATGTGCTAACAAGTAAAAAGTTATAGTTGGGCGAAGCCTACCATATAATACCCTACACCAGTTATACAAATAAAATGTGATTTATTGTTCATAATAAAGCATCTAAGTTGAATTGTACCTTGCCTCAGATATAATTTAGCTATTTTTTGTTGAATAAAATTGTGTACATTTAAGTCATATTTCGAAGGGGGCTTTGCATAGGGGCTAGGGTCAAATGAGGCCGCATCATCAAAAAATACATCAGGGTCATGAAGGCTAGTATAGAACTTGGTTTTGCAGCTTTTTTGAAAATGATTCTGAGCCGATTGGTATACTTTAAGGTATAGGACCAATATTATTGTGTGTAACAAACATCAGCACAAACCCAATATACCCTCCCCACTAAAGTGGTGTAAGGTATAAAAACGAAGTGAATAAATAAATTTATATGTGCTATGTGTATGGACTCATACCACTTTAAAAAATAAAAGGTTCAAATATGTATAAAATTAGCTCTGCGGAATTTTGTTTTGCATGAGTCAAAAATAAAATAAGATCGTAATTTTCAAATTAATGAAAATTATGGCTCAAAAAAAGAAAATAAAAACAGTTTTTTGAAACAAATCCTAATCCCGAAAAAATCCCGGGATTTATTTTCCAAATCCCGGGATTCGGGATTTGCCAATCCCGAAAAATCCCGGGATTTTCGGGATCGGGATTTCGGGATTGGCATCCCTACATGTCACGCAAACAATTTTGTCATATAAAACACTTTTTTGTTGAAAAAAATTGCGATTTTTTGCTATCTTTCGTTCCTATCGCTCGCCTCAAGCAAATTACAACATTAAAACATAAGAAAAACCTCCCTCTACAGAGCTCACCTTCTTTCGATATAAATTTTTTGATCACATGTCTTAATGAAAACATAAAAAAAAAATTGGAAAATACAAAAATTTAAAACTCAAACAAACGTTCTCTGCTGGTAAATCTAAAGTCGTGTTATGAATTTTAATGATCATACAAAACGACTTAATGCAATCATCAGACAAACAGTCGCACAGCTTGGATTGCCTGCACAGCACAGCAGTACTTTTATGCATTTTAGTACTTTTTTTAGGCTCTTTGAGTTTAGCTGTTTTTTTTATAACCAACAAGAGTTACAATTTTAGACAAAATTTTTAGCTTCATTAGTGACGTTTATTAAATAAACTGCCAATAAAGGTGAATATAATTTAGTGGCTCTTTACATGTGTTTTAATGCAGTTTGTGCGGTGTGCGTGTTTTGGTTCATTGGTACCAAAAATCATTTACAAACAACAAAAAAATTTCTTAACATATTTATGATTGACATTATGGCTTTTGGTAATAGTCTGTCTGTATTTAAAATTAACAAAAAACTGAATTCCAGCTGCTTTAACAGTAGAGAATACATTAAATGTGTTAATTTTTATTTGATTTTTGTTTTCTGCATTCATTCCATAACGCCAGACACGCATGCGCCCACTACTTTAAAAAATGGTTATTATGTTTGTTTTTTTAAAAAATCTTGAAATGCAATTCGTTTCAACGCCTACACTATCATAGTCATACGTTTAACGGCAAATTCCAGTTTCTAACTTAAAGGAAGTGTATTAATTGCAGCAATTGTTTGGTTACAAAGACTTACAAACAAAAATCGAATTTTCAGTGAAAAATTTAATTTTTGGTAAAAAATTTAATTTTTAGTGAAAAATCGAATTTTTAGTGGAAAATAGAATTTTTAGTGCAAAATAGAATTTTTAGTGAAAAATTGAATTTTTAGTGAAAAATTGAATTTTTAGTAAAAATTGAATTTTAGTGAAATATTGAATTTTTAGTGAAAAATTTAATTTTTAGTGAAATATTGAATTTCTAGTGAAAATTGAATTTTTAGTGAAAAATTTAATTTTTAGTAAAAAATTTAACTTTTAGTGAAAAATTTAATTTTAGTGAAATATTGAATTTCTAGTAAAAAATCGCATTTCTTGAAAAAATCTAATTTTTAGTGAATAATCGAATTTTAAGCAAAACTTGAACTCGACTATAGACTGAACTATAGTCTCGACTATAGACTGAATTATAGTCTCGACTATAGACTAAACTATAGTCTCGACTATAGACTAAACTATAGTTTCGACTATAGACTAAACTATAGTTTCGACTATAGACTAAACTATAGTTTCGACTATAGACTAAACTATAGTCTCGACTATAGACTAAACTATAGTCACGACTATAGACTAAACTATAGTCTCGACTATAGACTAAACTATAGTCTCGACTATAGACTAAACTATAGTCTCGACTTTAGACTAAACTATAGTCTCGACTTTGGACTAAACTATAGTCTCGACTATAGACTGAACTATAGTCTCGACTATAGACCGAAGTATAGTCTCGATTATAGACTGAACTATAGTGTCGATTAGAGACTGAACTATAGTCGCATTTCAACAAAAAAGTGTTTTATAGACTAAACTTTAGTCTCGACTATAGACTGAACTATAGTCTCGATTAGAGACTGAACTATAGTCTCGACTATAGACTGATCTATAGTCTCGACTATAGACTGATCTATAGTCTCGACTATAGACTGATCTGTAGTCTCGACTATAGACTGAACTATAGTCTCGACTATAGTCTTAACTATAGTCTGGACTATAGTCAGAACTGTAGTCCGGACTATAGTCTCGACTATAGACTGAACTATAGTCTCGAGTATAAACGGATCTATAGTCTTGAGTATAAACGGATCTATAATCCATAATAATATATAATCTATAATAAATATAGATCATCTATAGTCTCGACTATAGACTGAACTACAGTGTGGACTATAGTCTGCAAAGCCTGGACTATAGTCAGAACTACAGTCTGGACTATAGACTGAACTATAGTCTGGAGTATAGTCTGAACTATAATCTGGACTATGTCAGAACTATAGTCTGTACTAGAGACTGAACTATAGTCTGAACTATAGTCTGAACTATAGTCTGGACTATAATCTGAACTATAGTCTGGACTATAGTCTGAACTAAAGTCTGGACTATAGTCTGAACTATAGTCTGGACTATAGTCTGAACTATAGTCTAGACTATAGTCTGAACTATATGTCTATATAGTCTGAACTATTGTCTGAACTATAGTCTGGATTGTAGTCTGAACTATAGTCTGGACTATAGTCTGAACTATAGTCTGGACTATAGTCTGAACTATAGTCTGGACTATAGTCTGAACTATAGTCTGGACTATAGTCTGAACTATAGTCTGGATTATAGTCTGAACTATAGTCTGGACTATAGTCTGAACTATAGTCTGGACTATAGTCTGAACTATAGTCTGGACTATAGTCTGAACTATAGTCTGGACTATAGTCTCAACGATAGTCTGGACTATAGTCTGAACTATGGTCTTCACTATAGTCTGGACTATAGTCTGAACTATAATCTGGACTATAGTCTGAACTATAGTCTGGACTATGGTCTGAACTATAGAAATATAGTCTAGTTTACTCTCTTCCCATAGTAGGGCTACTCACAGTCCGTTGTTATCCAACATAAATGATATTCTCCACAACTACCGTTTTCATTTAAAATATGTATATAATTTAGTAATAAGTTGTTGGCTTAATTTGGTACATGTTTTATATTACGAACCCAAAAAAAAAAAGTGATTAAATTATGATGGACATAAATGAATTAATAATTACAAATTTGTTTAAACACAGACAAAAGAGGAAATTTCAGTTTTTTTCTCTATACTACTAAATTACTAACAAGTACAGATATAATATATTTTATATTAAATGTTTGTCAAATTTTAAATTCTGGCAAAAGAAAAAAATCCTACAATTTTTTTCTCCTTTTTTTTTGTAATTTATGATTTCTGTTAAAATGAAAAAGTAAATGATATTGCTTTTAACTTTGCAAAAAGTAGGTCAAATGTAACACGTTGTTATTTGCAACACTCCCACATTATTGCCAAGATAAGCAGACAGACGGACAGACAGACAGTCAGCGACAGTCAGTTAGACAGCTACTGACAGTTAGTTTAGTTTGGTTTTTGAAGTCTAAGAATAACCAGAGTTCTATTTTTTATATGAAACGAGTTTAGTTGACACCCACATTGTCAGTATAGATTTTATTTATGACTTTTTTTCTATAAATTGCAAAAATTATTTGGAAAAAAATCGAAAAAATAAAACTCAATTGTCACAATTAACAATTTGAACAAGAGGAATTGCTTAATAGTTTTAGAAATTAATTCAATTAAACGTACTTTATGAAGAAATTATAAAGAAATTTGAGTATAAACTGATGAAAAAGACAAAACGTCTAGTTAAGCAACATTAGGGATGTTCACAGATTTCCACAAAAAAGTCATATTTATGTTGTGGGGGTAAACTGTAATCTTGGTTACTGAACGTCTCACTTTTCCTTCGAAAACTTGATTTTAAAATTGAATTTTTCCCCATACTATGAATACCCCTAATGTACTCAGTTTTTCCTCTATTTCAATTTTAAAAATTCCATTGGTTGCTTCATTTTCTAACGGACAATTTTTATTGTAATTTTGCCAGCAGCAATTTGTATTAAAACCCCAGCCCACTCAAGTTCAGCTTTTTTTGACAATTTCAACAAGACTTTTCATTGAGTTTTACAACTTTGTGGTAAATTTTATAATTTTTGGGCGTTTAAAACAACTTTAAATAAGTAATTCAGCTTTTTTAAACTTTTTTAATTAACCGTAATTTTACTTCGATAAAAAACACAACTTGTAGTCTTAGAGCAAGAAAGACAAAAACAAGTCAATTTGAAGCGACAACAAATTTAATGATTATTTTTATAGATAATTGAACGGATATGGGTGTTGTCGAGTGGGCGGTTTTATTAAAAACGCTTAAATCTGTTATTTAATATTGATTTATATTATTTGTTCACAAGTTTTTTGTACTTTTTTTTAAAAAACATTTCTAATTTTCGCTTTAATCTCTCAAGTAGACAGTTTTGTGTTTGAATTTATATGTTAAAATACCGGATCATTTCAGTTTTTTGCTGTTCGTTGTCTTTAACGACTTATAGCTGATTAACAACACTTGATTTTTGGCAGATATTATCGGTTTAGTTTTTCGAACATGATTTATTGCTTGTTTGAAGATTTGCGTTTTTGAGGGAATTGATTTATTTGCCAACACTTAAATGTCAAGTGAATTAAGGTAAAGATGTAAAAGACATTTCTTTTACGTTCCCAACCGTTTAGTGGTTAGTCTGGATCATAGTCTGTAGTCTAGACTATCTTTAGTCTCGCCTGTTGTCTAATCTTTAGTTTGAACAAGTGTATAATCTGGACCATTCTACAGTCTAGGAATATAGTTTACAGTGTGATCTATAGTCTAGTCTACGGACAATAATCTAGACTAAATTCTAGTCTGGACTATAGTCTAGTCTATAGTATGAACTATAGTCTAGTTCACAGTCTGGACTCTAGTCTATATTTTGGACTATAGTCTAGTCTACAGTCTAGACTATAGTCTAGTCTACAGTCTGGACTAAAGTCAAGTCTGTAGTCTCGACTATAGTCAAGTCTGTAGTCTGGACTATAGCCAATTCTGTAGTCTGGGTTATAGTATAGTCTATAGTCTGGACTATAGTCTAGTTTATAGTCTGGACTATAGACTAGACTATAGATAGTCTATAGTCTAGTCTATAGTTTGGACTGTAGTCTAGTCTACAGTTTGGACTATAATCTAGTCTATAGTTTGGACTATAATCTAGTCTATAGTCTGGCCTATAGGCTAGCCTATAGTTTAGTCTATAGCTTGGACTATAGTCTAGTCTAGGGTTTGGACTATAGTCTAGTGTATAGTCTGGACTATAGACTAGTCTAAAGTTTGGAGTATAGTCTAGTCTATAGTCTGGACTATAGTCTGGACTATAGTCTGGACAATAGTCTAGTCTATAGTCTGGACTTTAGTCCAAACTATAGTCTAGTCTACAGTGTGGAATATAGAATAGTCTATAGTTTGGACTATGGTCTAGTCTATAGTCTGGACAGTAGTATTTACTATAATCTAGTTTATAGTCTGGACTATAGTCTAGTCTAAAGTCTGGACTATAGTAAGGTCTATAGTCTGAACTATAGTTTAGTATATAGTCTAGATTATAGTCTAGTCCATAGTCTGGGCTACAGTCTAGTCCATAGTTTGGACTGTAGTATAGTCTATAGGCTAGTCCATAGTCTAGTCTATAGTCTATACTATAGTCTAGTATATAGTCTATACTATAGTCTAGTCTAGTCTATATTCTCTACTATAGCCTAGTCTATAGTCTCTACTATAATCTTGTCTATAGTCTGGACTATAATCTAGATTATAGTCAAGTCTACAATGTAGTCTCTAGTCTGGACTGTAGTATAATCTACAGTCTTATCTATAGCATAGTCTATAGTCTGGAATATAATCTATTCTATAGTCTGGTCTATAGTCTAGTCCATAGTCTGGACTGTAGTACAGTCTACAGTCTAGTCTATAGTATGGACTATAGTCTAGTCTATAGTCTGGTCTATAGTCTAGTCCATAGTCTGGACTGCAGTCTAGTCTACAGTCTGGACTGTAGTCTATTCTATAGTCCTGTCTATAGTCTGGAGTTTAGTCTATAGTCTGGACTGCAGTCTAGTCTACAGTCTCGACAATAATTTGATCTATAGGTTGAACTATAACCTAGTTTAAACTCTGGATTATATAACACTCTATAGGCTGGCGCATAGTATAATCTGTAGACTGAGCAATAGTAAGGACTACGGTCTGGACTATAGTTACATGTTTTACACTGGAATGCAACCTTGATATCATAATTTTCCAATTAAAGTTTCATTTTCTTATTCATTCATTTAATAATAATAATAAATATTTTTCTTTCACTTTTCATTTCATTAATGAATTTTACCATAAAAACAAACTATTACGAATTTCTCTTGTTTTAAATACTTGTAGACCATATAAATAAAATCAACTAAAAATGTTTAAAAAAAAATTACAACTACTACAAGTTGTATATTTTCTTGTTTAAAAACAACAACAAAAAACATATAAGTCCAAGAAAAAGTTGTTGGCCAACTGATGACTGTTTGTTTGGTGTCCAGTAAAATCGATGAATGAATGTCGACCTGACTGAGCTCAAGCAATAAACCTGTCCAAATAGACAAAAACCAAACTAAGCTGAAAGAAACGTAACGTAAAGAAAAGAGACTACAACTACATTTTTTAATGAACACCCACATAATTACAAATAACATTAACATCAAACTTATAACAGTGATGGGCTGTTTTCATATGATGAATGGGTGTGAGGCAGCAAGTCATGTATTTCATTTGAACACCAACTAACTTTTCTTCTACAAACGAAGTAGTTTAGTTAACCTATTGTTTACATATTTGTTGAAAAACGCCCATGGCTGTAAATGTTTGTACCATGTTCATACGTGTATTTCATTTCAAACGTGCCACTGTTTTCTTTTAGTTTAAATAACTTGTATTGGAATTTAAATTATAACTATAAAAATACAGTTTAAATTAATTATATTTTTTATTGAATTTATTATGATTTATTAACTTTTAAATGAATGAATTTCAAAAAAAAAAAACTTTAATAATAAAATCTCAGGGCCAGGGTCATTTTAAAGAAACAACTACCCACTTAACACACTTATTATTAGGAAGATTACCAAACGATATGGTTAATTATTTATTTAATTTATTATAAATATTACAATAAAAATAAACAAATGTTTTAAATGCTTAATGAGGGACAGTAAGAAAAATGTGGTCATTTAAATGTACAAAATATAAGTCATTGTGGGGGCTAAATAACTTACCATTGCTTTCCGAAAAGGCTCTTTGTGAGCGTAATACTAAAGACCTGAAAAGAAAGAGATGGAAAAAGGTTAATAAAGTATTCAATCCAGAAGTTATAATTTAAAATAATTTAAAGGAAAAGTCCACCAGCTTCAAATTTATACAACTAGCTACTTAAATCTTCAAAATACAACTGATATTTGCAATTGCAATTGATATTGCATACTTTAAACATCACGTATGTATTAGGTTTTGTAACATACATTTAGGTGTTATAGATAAAAATTACAGTAAATAAGATCTAATCTTTTGAACGGGACATAACAAGTAAGAAAATAAATAATATAGGTTAGTCAATATCTGAACTACAGTCTAGTCTTGACTATGGCTTGCACTATAATCTGATCAATTGTAGGGACTATAGCCTAGTCAATAGTCTTGACTATAGCCCTATCTATAGTTTGTAGTCTAGACTATAGAATCTTTTATAGTCCAGACTATAGTCTATTCTATAGTCCAGAATATAGTCTATTCTATAGTCCAGAGTATAGTCTATTCTACAGTCCAGAGTATAGTCTATTCTACAGTCCAGACTATAGTCTATTCTATAGTCCAGACTATAATCTATTCTATAGTCCAGACTATAGTCTATTCTATAGTCCAGACTATAATCTATTCTATAGTCCAGACTATAGTCTATTCTATAGTCCAGACTATAGTCTATTTTACAGTCCAGACTATGGTCTATTCTATAGTCCAGACTATAGTATATTCTATAGTCCAGACTATAGTCTATTCTATAGTCCAGACTATAGTCTATTCTATAGGCCACAATATAGTCTATTCTATAGTCCATGATATAGTCTATTGTATAGTCTGGACTATACTCTATTGTATAGTCTGGACTATAGTCTATTCTATATTCTGGACTATAGTATTTTATATAATCTGCACTATAGTCCATTATATAGTCTGGACTATAGTCTATTATATAGTCTGGACTATAGTCTATCCTATAGTCTGTACTATAGTCTGGACTATAGTCTATTCTATAGTCTGGACTACAGTCTGGACTATAGTCTATTCTATAGTCTGGACTATCGTCTATTCTATAGTCTGGCCTATAGTCTATTCTATAGTCTGGACTATAGTTTATTCTAAAGTCTGGACTATAATCTATTCTATAGTCTGGACTATAGTCTATTCTATAACCTGGTCTATAGTAAAATCAGTAGTCTGGACTATAATCTATTCTATAGTCTGGATTATATTCCATTCTATAGTCTGGACTATAGTCTATTCTATAGTCTGGACTATGGTCTATTCTATAGTCTGGACTATGGTCTATTCTATAGTCTGGATTATATTCTATTTTATAGTCTGGACTATAGCCTACTATAATGTTTGGGCTGTTATATAGTATATAGTCTACATGATTTTCCAGTCTGTAGTCTGAAATATAGTCCAGTCTATGGCCTATACTATAGTCCGATCAATTGTACGGACTACAGTCTAGTGAATAGTTTAATATATGGTTTGGAATATAGTCGACTATAGTCTCGCCACTGATCTAAAATATAGTCTGAACAGTAGTTGGATCTATAATCTAGAATATAATCAAGTCTATAATCTGGTGTATAGTCTAGTCTAATGTATAGTCCAGTCTATGACTTTATATAGTGTATAGTCTAGTCTAATGTTTAGTCTATAGTCTAAAGTCTAATCTATAGACTAGTCTATAGCCTATTCTATAGTCTAGTCTATAGCCTTACCTATAGTATAGTCTTTAGTCTTTTCTACAGTCTTATCTATAGTCCAGTCTCTAGTCTGTACTAAAATCAAGTCATTAATCCAGACTATGCTCTAGATTTTACTGAAGTCAAAGAAGATTCTTAAATAAAATCTTCATTACATATTAATTAACACGAAAAAAATTGTCAGTCCGTTCTCGTTGGTGGCATTTTTTTTCTTGCCTTTTTCTTTATTTGCTTGAATACAAATGCTGACTATAATTTTTCATGGTTTAATGGCAAAATCTCAAAAACATAACATTTATCATTCACCACATAAGTACAGAAATATGAAATACAAACGATTTTATCCAAATTTATTTCACAAAATAAAAACATAATAAATGACATGGTACTGCAATGGTTATAGACGAAACATAATTTATGACTTCACAATAGCACAACTGGGAAAAGATAAATTAATAAGAAGCATAAAGGAACTAAAGCACAGCAATTGGTTACACATGATTGGGAAAATGAAAACAAACAGGGAACTGGCATACCTTCCCTTTTGCTGTTGTTGAAAAAAAACAGGCCTTAGCTCTTAATAGATGTTCCAATTTCTTTTAGTTTTTAGTTTAAAAGATTTCTCTAAATCTTTTTCTTTGTCCATATGCAAACTCTTGATGAGTGATTTACGTTTGTCTAAACTGACATGTCTAAAAAAACAAAAACATTGCTAAGGAAATTATAGACCACATTTTGCTGTTTTTTGTGGTAGTCATCTGTTTCAGTCACTAACTAAATAAAAACATAGTTTTTCCGGGCCTAAAGAAATCAGTCAAGTGTAAAAAAAGAAAATATTTTGTAATATTTTTCTTAGTTTATAATTGTTTTTAATAATGGGGAATATGGTTTTGGAAAATGTAGAGCGTTTTTTAGAAATGCAATGGGATAATTAAAAACCAGAGAATTTAAAATAGGTTTTCAATTACTTTATAAAGAACTGAAAAGCGGATCAAGAGGTAACACATTTCTGAACTTTCTATAGTCTAGTCTATAGTCTAGTCAATAGTCTAGTCAATAGTCTAGTCTATAGTCTAGTCAATAGTCTAGTCAATAGTCTAGTCAATAGTCTAGTCTATAGTCTAGTCTATAGTCTAGTCTATAGTCTAGTCTATAGTCTAGTCTATAGTCTAGTCTATAGTCTAGTCTATAGTCTAGTCTATAGTCTAGTCTATAGTCTAGTCTATAGTCTAGTCTATAGTCTAGTCTATAGTCTAGTCTATAGTGTAGTCTATAGTCTAGTCTATAGTCTAGTCTATAGTCTAGTCTATAGTCTAGTCTATAGTCTAGTCTATAGTCTAGTCTATAATCAAGTCTATAGTTTAGTCTATAGTCTTGTCTATAACCTAGTCTATAGTCTAGTCTATAGTTCAGTCTATAGTCTAGTCTATAATCTAGTCTATAGTCTAGTCTATAGTCTAGTCTATAGTTTAGTCTATAATCTAGTTCATTGTCTAGTCTTTGGTCTAGTCTGTAGTTTGTGGAACACAATTATCATTTATCTTAATAAAAATCAAGACATACTAAGTGCCCGATGATTACATCGATTATATATCCAATATCTTATTAGCATTTCTATTTCCACACACACGCTACATCAACATGTGTCTAACTCGAAAAAAGTAAATTACACGCCATCTATCAATTAAAATTTTAAAACACTCAAGGAATAAAAATAATCTTAACAAAACATAGATTTAAAATTATAATTAATCATAATGACTTCTTCTGTAGACAACATTAAAACAAACAGACAAACAATCACGACAACATGAAAACCCTTTTTAAAAACAAACTCAACACTTTGTCTACTTTTCAAACAACAATTTTCAAATTTTAAAGTATTTCGAAAACAAATTAAATAATTACGAAACACGATAGTTGTTTACAAAGAAACTCCCATATAGAAAAAGAATTTTCAAAATTATTGTTTATTTATTTCCTGCTCAAATTAACACTTTAGCATTCTTTTCCTGTCCAGTCAACAAAAACAACTGCATCTATAGTTTCAACGGGGGCTTATGATCATGCACTCACTTCACATTCACTCACAATAGTTTCTACTCGATCACTTCGCACTTCACACTTTTATCGTATATAAACAACTCGGTGGCGCCCACTTAATCTCATATGTTTGCTGGAAAAGTGAAGGGGGAAATTTCAAAATAAATATCAATTCAAAACCAAAATGAAAAGAAACTTCTAAATATTTATTATTAGAGGAATGTTTTCTTTCTTTATTTGCTTGATCTAAAATGAAATACGATTGACTCGTGCTAAAAGCCACCAAATGTTTCAAATAAAAGGGAATATTTTCGATATATAAATGTGTGTCATAAAATTTTTAATTTATGTTGCAACATTTTACTTTGATGTGTGTTGCCTGTTACATTTATTTAATATCCATGTAAAACTTTGACAGATTTAAAGATTTTATTTTGTTGGTTCTGTTTTTATGTTTATAGAGGGGCAAAAACTCACACAATCTTTGTGTAAAATTGGGGGATTTGTTGTTTATTTTAAATTTGGCTGGAATGTATTTTTTCTTAAGAACAAATTATGCTTATTTTAGCTGGCATGCTGATTATTATTGGTTTTTTGATCAAAAGACAACAAGTGTTTTTTCTCAAAAATATATACAAATATATATTTAAATAAAAATAAGTTTTTTATCTAGTCTATAGTCTAGTCTAAAGTCTAGTGTATAGTCTAGTCTAAAGTCTAGTCTATAGTCTAGTCTATAGTCTAGTCTATAGTCTAGTCTAGTCTATAGTCTAGTCTATAGTCTAGTCTATAGTCTAGTCTATAGTCTAGTCTATGCTAGTCTAGTCTATAGTCTAGTCTACTAGTCCTAGTCTATAGTCTTAGTCCTATAGTCTAGTCTATAGTCTAGTCTATAGTCTAGCTTCTCTAGTCAGTCTATATTCAGTCTATAGTCTATCTATAGTCTAGTCTATAGTCTAGTCTATAGTCTAGTCTATAGTCTCTCTATAGTCTAGTCTATAGTCTAGTCTATAGTCTAGTCTATAGTCTAGTCTATAGTCTAGTCTATAGTCTAGTCTATAGTCTAGTCTATAGTCTAGTCTATAGTCTAGTCTATAGTCTAGTCTATAGTCTAGTCTATATCTTCTATCTAGTCTATAGTCTAGTCTATAGTCTAGTCTATAGTCTAGTCTATAGTCTAGTCTATAGTCTAGTCTATAGTCTAGTCTATAGTCTAGTCTATAGTCTAGTCTATAGTCTAGTCTATAGTCTAGTCTATAGTCTAGTCTATAGTCTAGTCTATAGTCTAGTCTATAGTCTAGTCTATAGTCTAGTCTATAGTCTAGTCTATAGTCTAGTCTATAGTCTAGTCTATAGTCTAGTCTATAGTCTAGTCTATAGTCTAGTCTATAGTCTAGTCTATAGTCTAGTCTATAGTCTAGTCTATAGTCTAGTCTATAGTCTAGTCTATAGTCTAGTCTATAGTCTAGTCTATAGTCTAGTCTATAGTCTAGTCTATAGTCTAGTCTATAGTCTAGTCTATAGTCTAGTCTATAGTCTAGTCTATAGTCTAGTCTATAGTCTAGTCTATAGTCTAGTCTATAGTCTAGTCTATAGTCTAGTCTATAGTCTAGTCTATAGTCTAGTCTATAGTCTAGTCTATAGTCTAGTCTATAGTCTAGTCTATAGTCTAGTCTATAGTCTAGTCTATAGTCTAGTCTATAGTCTAGTCTATAGTCTAGTCTATAGTCTAGTCTATAGTCTAGTCTATAGTCTAGTCTATAGTCTAGTCTATAGTCTAGTCTATAGTCTAGTCTATAGTCTAGTCTATAGTCTAGTCTATAGTCTAGTCTATAGTCTAGTCTATAGTCTAGTCTATAGTCTAGTCTATAGTCTAGTCTATAGTCTAGTCTATAGTCTAGTCTAAAGTCTAGTCTATAGTCTAGTCCATAGTCTAGTCTATAGTCTAGTCTATAGTCTAGTCTAAAGTCTAGTCTATAGTCTAGTCTATAGTCTAGTCTATAGTCTAGTCTATAGTCTAGTCTATAGTCTAGTCTATAGTCTAGTCTATAGTCTAGTCTATAGTCTAGTCTATATCTAGTCTATAGTCTAGTCTATAGTCTAGTCTATAGTCTAGTCTATAGTCTAGTCTATAGTCTAGTCTATAGTCTAGTCTATAGTCTAGTCTATAGTCTAGTCTATAGTCTAGTCTATAGTCTAGTCTATAGTCTAGTCTATAGTCTAGTCTATAGTCTAGTCTATAGTCTAGTCTATAGTCTAGTCTATAGTCTAGTCTATAGTCTAGTCTATAGTCTAGTCTATAGTCTAGTCTATAGTCTAGTCTATAGTCTAGTCTATAGTCTAGTCTATAGTCTAGTCTATAGTCTAGTCTATAGTCTAGTCTATAGTCTAGTCTATAGTCTAGTCTATAGTCTAGTCTATAGTCTAGTCTAAAGTCTAGTCTATAGTCTAGTCCATGGTCTAGTCTATAGTCTAGTCTATAGTCTAGTCTAAAGTCTAGTCTATAGTCTAGTCTATAGTCTAGTCTATAGTCTAGTCTAAAGTCTAGTCTATAGTCTAGTCTATAGTCTAGTCTATAGTCTAGTCTATAGTCTAGTCTATAGTCTAGTCTATAGTCTAGTCTATAGTCTAGTCTATAGTCTAGTCTATAGTCTAGTCTATAGTCTAGTCTATAGTCTAGTCTATAGTCTAGTCTATAGTCTAGTCTATAGTCTAGTCTATAGTCTAGTCTATAGTCTAGTCTATAGTCTAGTCTATAGTCTAGTCTATAGTCTAGTCTATAGTCTAGTCTATAGTCTAGTCTATAGTCTAGTCTATAGTCTAGTCTATAGTCTAGTCTATAGTCTAGTCTATAGTCTAGTCTATAGTCTAGTCTAAGTCTAGTCTATAGTCTAGTCATAGTCTAGTCTATAGTCTAGTCTATAGTCTAGTCTAAGTCTAGTCTATAGTCTAGTCTATAGTCTAGTCTATAGTCTAGTCTATGTCTAGTCTATAGTCTAGTCTATAGTCTAGTCTATAGTCTAGTCTATAGTCTAGTCTATAGTCTAGTCTATAGTCTAGTCTATAGTCTAGTCTATAGTCTAGTCTATAGTCTAGTCTATAGTCTAGTCTATAGTCTAGTCTATAGTCTAGTCTATAGTCTAGTCTATAGTCTAGTCTATAGTCTAGTCTATAGTCTAGTCTATAGTCTAGTCTATAGTCTAGTCTATAGTCTAGTCTATAGTCTAGTCTATAGTCTAGTCTATAGTCTAGTCTATAGTCTAGTCTATAGTCTAGTCTAAAGTCTAGTCTATAGTCTAGTCCATAGTCTAGTCTATAGTCTAGTCTATAGTCTAGTCTAAAGTCTAGTCTATAGTCTAGTCTATAGTCTAGTCTATAGTCTAGTCTAAAGTCTAGTCTATAGTCTAGTCTATAGTCTAGTCTATAGTCTAGTCTATAGTCTAGTCTATAGTCTAGTCTATAGTCTAGTCTATAGTCTAGTCTATAGTCTAGTCTATAGTCTAGTCTATAGTCTAGTCTATAGTCTAGTCTATAGTCTAGTCTATAGTCTAGTCTATAGTCTAGTCTATAGTCTAGTCTATAGTCTAGTCTATAGTCTAGTCTATAGTCTAGTCTAAGTCTAGTCTATAGTCTAGTCTATAGTCTAGTCTATAGTCTAGTCTATAGTCTAGTCTATAGTCTAGTCTATAGTCTAGTCTATAGTCTAGTCTATAGTCTAGTCTATAGTCTAGTCTATAGTCTAGTCTATAGTCTAGTCTATAGTCTAGTCTATAGTCTAGTCTATAGTCTAGTCTATAGTCTAGTCTATAGTCTAGTCTATAGTCTAGTCTATAGTCTAGTCTATAGTCTAGTCTATAGTCTAGTCTATAGTCTAGTCTATAGTCTAGTCTATAGTCTAGTCTATAGTCTAGTCTATAGTCTAGTCTATAGTCTAGTCTATAGTCTAGTCTATAGTCTAGTCTATAGTCTAGTCTATAGTCTAGTCTATAGTCTAGTCTATAGTCTAGTCTATAGTCTAGTCTATAGTCTAGTCTATAGTCTAGTCTATAGTCTAGTCTATAGTCTAGTCTATAGTCTAGTCTATAGTCTAGTCTATAGTCTAGTCTATAGTCTAGTCTATAGTCTAGTCTATAGTCTAGTCTATAGTCTAGTCTATAGTCTAGTCTATAGTCTAGTCTATAGTCTAGTCTATAGTCTAGTCTATAGTCTAGTCTATAGTCTAGTCTATAGTCTAGTCTATAGTCTAGTCTATAGTCTAGTCTATAGTCTAGTCTATAGTCTAGTCTATAGTCTAGTCTATAGTCTAGTCTATAGTCTAGTCTATAGTCTAGTCTATAGTCTAGTCTATAGTCTAGTCTATAGTCTAGTCTATAGTCTAGTCTATAGTCTAGTCTATAGTCTAGTCTATAGTCTAGTCTATAGTCTAGTCTATAGTCTAGTCTATAGTCGTCTATAGTCTAGTCTATAGTCTAGTCTATAGTCTAGTCTATAGTCTAGTCTATAGTCTAGTCTATAGTCTAGTCTATAGTCTAGTCTATAGTCTAGTCTATAGTCTAGTCTATAGTCTAGTCTATAGTCTAGTCTATAGTCTAGTCTATAGTCTAGTCTATAGTCTAGTCTATAGTCTAGTCTATAGTCTAGTCTATAGTCTATAGTCTAGTCTATAGTCTAGTCTATAGTCTAGTCTATAGTCTAGTCTATAGTCTAGTATACTAGTCTATAATCGTCTATAGTCTAGTCTATAGTCTAGTCTATAGTCTAGTCTATAGTCTAGTCTATAGTCTAGTCTATAGTCTAGTCTAGTCTATAGTCTAGTCTATAGTCTAGTCTAGTCTATAGTCTAGTCTATAGTCTAGTCTATAGTCTAGTCTATAGTCTAGTCTATAGTCTAGTCTATAGTCTAGTCTATAGTCTCTCTATAGTCTAGTCTATAGTCTAGTCTATAGTCTAGTCTATAGTCTAGTCTATAGTCTAGTCTATAGTCTAGTCTATAGTCTAGTCTATAGTCTAGTCTATAGTCTAGTCTATAGTCTAGTCTATAGTCTAGTCTATAGTCTAGTCTATAGTCTAGTCTATAGTCTAGTCTATAGTCTAGTCTATAGTCTAGTCTATAGTCTAGTCTATAGTCTAGTCTATAGTCTAGTCTATAGTCTAGTCTATAGTCTAGTCTAGTCTAGTCTAGTCTAGTCTATAGTCTAGTCTATAGTCTAGTCTATAGTCTAGTCTATAGTCTAGTCTATAGTCTATTCTATAGTCTAGTCTATAGTCTAGTCTATAGTCTAGTCTATAGTCTAGTCTATAGTCTAGTCTATAGTCTAGTCTGTAGTGTAGTTTATTAACACTTTTACCTCATCTTTTGTTTATTATTCAAATTCTGTTTATGGGTTTTTTCACAAAGTGTAAATTCTTTTACAACTTCATCACATATGTTTTCGTATTATTTTTTTCCAATTTTTTTTTAACAACATTTAGAACATATTTGTTCTTTTTTAATGCTGTAAAAAATAAACATTGTAAAAACCAGAAAAAAACAGAGACATTTTTATTTATACATAAATATTAACATAAAAAAATAAACTATCAAAGTAATTTCGCCGACAAACTTGTTAAAATATTATTTGTCGCAAATTAAACTGAAGAAGAATTTCAACAAAAATTAAAATAACATAAAGATGATAAAAATATTATAGCAAATTTAAAAGCCTGTTTCCAACAGGTATAAATAAATAAATCTTATATATACTTTAAAACAACAACTATATCAATATTATTTTTTTAAAAATAGATATTTTTTTTGGTCTTTCTAATCTGTATTTAATTTACCTCCAAAATTTTTTAACCGCTTCCTGTTCTTGGGGCTGTAGATTTTTAAGTTTATCATCGAAATTTTGCCAAGTTTCGGTTTCATTTTCATAGACTGCAACACTCATTTTTTTGTTAATTTAAATTGGATTTTTTATTTTGCTTATAATTTAATTAATAAGATAATTTTTTAATTTTAATTTATTTTGTGGTATTTCTTTGAATTGTTGCAAAGGCAATAACTTTTAAATGAATTGATGATATTGGCTATTGAAAGCAAGTGCTGGCGATAACAATTTGTTACTCATGCTGAAGTTGTTTTTGGTGTTTTTTTAACTTAATCGTTTATAGAGAATTTATTAATCATTTATTAATATTTGAAAATTTCCTGAAAAAGAATAGAATTTAATTTGGGCAAAATTTGAAATTAAATATTCACAATTTTTTAAGGAAACCTATCTTGGTCCATAGTGTAGTCTATAGTATGGATCATAGTACAGTCTGAACAATCTAGCAGATAGTCTAGTTTGGACTATAGTCTAGTCTATAGTCTGGACTACAATCTAGTCCATACTCTGGACAATAGTCTAGTCCATACTCTGGAATATAGTATAGTCCATTATCTGGAATATAGTATAGTACATACTCTGGACTATAGTATAATCCACAGTCTGGACTATAGTCTAGTTCATAGTCAGGACTATAGTCCAGTCAATAGTCTGGACTATAGTCTAGTCCATAGTCTGGACTCTAGTCTAGTCCGTAGTCTGGACTCTAGCCTAGTCCATAGTCTGGAGTCTATTCTAGTCAATATTTTAGACTATAATGTAGTCCATACTCTGGACTATATTTTAGTCGATACTGTTGACTATAGTCTATTCCATACTCTGAAGTCTAGACCGTACTCTGGACTATAGTTTAGACCATTATCTACAGTCTAGCGCACAGTCTGGTCTATAGTCTAGTGCACAGTCCGGTCTATAGTCTAGTCCATACTCAGGATTATAGTCTAGACTATAGTATAATCCACAGTCTGGACTATCCACAGTCTGTACTATAGTCTAGTCCATAGTAGGGACTAAAGTCTAGTCCGTTGTCTGGATTATAGTGTAGACCATAGTTTGGACTAAGTATATTCTAGTCCATATTTTACAGTCTGGACTACAGTCTAGATTTTATTCTCGTCTACAAGTCTATAGTCTAGTCTATAGTCTAGTTTCTAGTCCAGTCTATAGTCTTGTCTTTAGTCTAATCTATAGTCTGGTCTATAGTCTTGTCTATAGTCTAGTCAATAGTCTAGTCTCTACTCTAATCTATAGTCTATTCTTTAGTCCAATCTATAGTCTGGTCTATAGTCTAGTCTATATTCTAGTCTAATCTGTAGTCTTTATAAACTCTTTTTGTTGTTGTAAAACACAGGTTGTGATAACTTAAGATCCATATGATAACTCTTTTATATTTATTCTTTTAATTATTTATCTTTTTATAATAAAAGTTTTATGATTTCTTTTTTGCACTTAACAACTGACCATTATTTCTTAATTTTACAAATTTTAAAAATGATTTAATTATATATCTCTTTATGTTTACAAAGCACTTTTTTATTATTTCACTTCTTCATTATTTAGTTGCTTATTTTTCCATTAAAATCTTTTTATTTTTCTTTTTTATCTTTCTTGTATACGTTTTTATTTTAGCGCTCGATTTTTTTTAGAATTTATTTTTGTGTAAAATTCTTAAGCAGAATATCTGCTTGACTACCGCAACCGTCTAGCGAATACGTTGAAATCTAACTAAACTTGGCAAAGCAGTGGCCACTTGAAAAAACTTCAAACTTCTGGTTGAACTTTATATTTTTTGTATAGACAGAGAGTAAAAGATTTGTTTGTATTTTGTTTGTGTGATTTTCACGTTACATTTCTCACTCAATAATAACAAAAAACAAAAAAATAAAATAAAACTAAAAATAAAATTTACAATAAATAAACTATATATTTATTAACAACTAAGTGATGGCTTGTTGTCTACAAGGTACTAATCATTTTAACAAAACAAAATCATTTTTCAAAGATTAATCCAAATAAAATTGTAATAAACACGAATTTTATTACAATTTCTAACCTTTTCACTTTAACGTTTCACTGATAATTAAATTCCAAAACAAATTATAATATTTAAAACCAATATGTGTAACCGTTGTTAAACTCAAAACAAACTGAAATCGAATAATTTCTGAATATGACAGCTTGTCATTATAATGAAGTGTAGAGAACTAATACTCTACACTGTGTTATATTGCTCTTGTCTTTAAACTACAGATACTGTAGAGTAGAGTGTGTGCGTTATAGTATTTTTAAGTTTTGTTGTTGTTGTTTATTATTTATTATATGCAATCGCCAATAACAAAAAACTAGTTGTTTATTTTGTTGACTTTTATATTTTCTCAACTCCCAAACACTTTTGCTGTATTCCTCTTAGTAAAAAACTAATAAAAACAAATAAACCATAAATAAAATTATGGGTATTAAACGACTTCGTAGCACCGTAAACAAAATGATTCCATCTCGATTAAGGTCTAGTCCATAATATAGTGTATGATGTAGTGCATAGACTTGTTTATAGTCTATAGTTTAGTGTATAGTCTAGTCTATAGTCTAGTCTATAGTCAAGTCTATAGTCAAGTCTATAGTCTAGTCTATAGTCCAGTCTATAGTCTAGTCTATAGTCTAGTCTATAGTCTAGTCTATAGTCTAGTCTATAGTCTAGTCTATAGTCTAGTCTATAGTCTAGTCTATAGTCTAGTCTATAGTCTAGTCTATAGTCTAGTCTATAGTCTAGTCTATAGTCTAGTCTATAGTCTAATCTATAGTCTAGTCTATAGTCTAGTCTATAGTCTAGTCTATAGTCTAGTCTATAGTCTAGTCTATAGTCTAGTCTATAGTCTAGTCTATAGTCTAGTCTATAGTCTAGTCTATAGTCTAGTCTATAGTCTAGTCTATAGTCTAGTCTATAGTCTAGTCTATAGTCTAGTCTATAGTCTAGTCTATAGTCTAGTCTATAGTCTAGTCTATAGTCTAGTCTATAGTCTAGTCTATAGTCTAGTCTATAGTCTAGTCTATAGTCTAGTCTATAGTCTAGTCTATAGTCTAGTCTATAGTCTAGTCTATAGTCTAGTCTATAGTCTAGTCTATAGTCTAGTCTAGTCTAGTCTATAGTCTAGTCTATAGTCTAGTCTATAGTCTAGTCTATATAGTCTAGTCTATAGTCTAGTCTATAGTAGTCTAGTCTATAGTCTAGTCTATAGTCTAGTCTATAGTCTAGTCATATAGTCTAGTCTCTATAGTCTAGTCCAACGGTTCCCAAATGGGGGTCCGCGGACCCCTAGTGGTCCGTATTAAAATCCTAGGGGGTCCGCGAAGACGAACGAAAAAAAACCATGAATAAAAATATTCTGCTTTTATATGATGTACAAATATCTCCAATTTTTGTGCCAATAATCCCAAATTTTTTTGGTGACTTTTTTGAATTTATTTTTTTGGTTGTTTATCAGGAAGAAGCTAGGCCCTACAAATTTATTGTATAACTTTTATAAAGTAAAGTATTGCGTGATTTGTAATTTTTATTTCCTGTATATGTACTGAAATAATGGTTTTTATTTCAGACAAATAATACTCTGCCTTACAATTAAATTAGGGATACTGGTATTCCGGAGTATGAAGTTCAATTCAAAGACAAGCTTATTACAGATTTAAGTTTATCAAATTGTAAGCAAAAGTGTTCTTGTTTGAAAGGACTAAAATTATATATTTCCAAAACAGAGGTGACTCTTTATGCATCTCTTTATAAATATTCCAATCCGACGTGATACACAGATTTTAACTTGATTTTGTCGACCAATACATATTATTAAATTAACATCAGAAAATCCATAGCGTTTCGCGTAAATATGTAGCCAAAAACCATGAAGTAAAATAATTCGTTGGTATTTTAAAATTCAAATTTAAGTTCCAAATTCACAGTACTTTAACAAAGAGTTCAAATCATATAATATGCGGATAACGCATTCCGCAACAACATAGAAGAAGTCCAACTTTCTTATATTATTTTCCCGAAAACTTAGCTCACTTACTCAGTTCAGCCTTTGCAATCGCAACAAATTTTTGAAACGTGACTCCTTAAGCACATGTGACAATATTTGATAAAGAAACCTTTTCGCTACCTTGAAGAAAAATTAACATGAAAGATCTCACGATCATAAAATTAACCATCATGTTAACATATCAACAAAGAAGTCAAAACATGCAATTGAAAACCTATCTGAAATATTATATATTCTCAATGTACGGGAATATTTTATAGATTTGACATCTCTACATTTATTAGACCTAGGGATTATTGAACTAGGTCAATTTTCGGATGGACAATTATTTAGAACAATAAGATATCAAAATATGTATGGGGGTCCGCGAAATTAAATAAGTTCTTCAAGGGGTCCGCGAAGTAAAAATCGGTGGGAACCGCTGGTCTAGTCTATAGTCTAGTCTATAGTCTAGTCTATAGTCTAGTCTATAGTCTAGTCTATAGTCTAGTCTATAGTCTAGTCTATAGCTAGTCTATAGTCTAGTCTATAGTCTAGTCTATAGTCTAGTCTATAGTCTAGTCTATAGTCTAGTCTATAGTCTAGTCTATAGTCTAGTCTATAGTCTAGTCTATAGTCTAGTCTATAGTCTAGTCTATAGTCTAGTCTATAGTCTAGTCTATAGTCTAGTCTATAGTCTAGTCTATAGTCTAGTCTATAGTCTAGTCTATAGTCTAGTCTATAGTCTAGTCTATAGTCTAGTCTATAGTCTAGTCTATAGTCTAGTCTATAGTCTAGTCTATAGTCTAGTCTATAGTCTAGTCTATAGTCTAGTCTATAGTCTAGTCTATAGTCTAGTCTATAGTCTAGTCTATAGTCTAGTCTATAGTCTAGTCTATAGTCTAGTCTATAGTCTAGTCTATAGTCTAGTCTATAGTCTAGTCTATAGTCTAGTCTATAGTTAGTCTATAGTCTAGCCTAGTCTAGTCCTATAGTCTAGTCTATAGTCTAGTCTATAGTCTAGTCTAGTAGTCTAGTCTATAGTCTAGTCTATAGTCTAGTCTATAGTCTAGTCTATAGTCTAGTCTATAGTCTAGTCTATAGTCTAGTCTATAGTCTAGTTCTATAGTCTAGTCCTATCGTCTAGTCTATAGTCTAGTCTATAGTCTAGTCTCTAGTCTAGTCTATAGTCTAGTCTATAGTCTAGTCTATAGTCTAGTCTATAGTCTAGTCTATAGTCTAGTATATAGTCTAGTCTAAGTCTAGTCTATAGTCTAGCCTCATAGTCTAGCCTATAGGCTAGTCTATAGTCTAGTCGTATCGTCTAGTCTTAGTCTAGTCTATAGTCTAGTCTTAGTCTAGTCTATAGTCTAGTCTATAGTCTAGTCTATAGTCTAGTCTATAGTCTAGTATATAGCTCTAGTATATAGTTAGTCTAGTAGTCTAGTCTAGTCTATAGTCTAGTCTATAGTCTAGGCCTATAGTCCTAGTCTATAGTCTAGTCTTAGTCTAGTCTATAGTCTAGTCTATAGTCGATGTCTATAGTCTAGGTCTATAGTCTAGGCCTATAGTCCTCGCCTATAGTCTAGTCTATAGTCTAGTCTGTAGTCTAGCCTATAGTCTAGTCTATAGTCTAGTCTATAGTCTGTCTATAGTCTAGTCTATAGTTCTAGTCTATAGTCTAGTCTATAGTTTAGCGTCTGTAGTCTAGTCTATAGTCCTAGTCTATAGTCAAGTCTATAGTCCTAGCCTATAGTCTAGTCTATAGTCTAGTCTATAGTCTAGCTATAGTCTAGTCTATAGTCTAGTCTATAGTCTAGTCATAGTTCTAGTCTATAGTCTAGTCTATAGTCTAGTCTATTCTATAGTCTAGTCTATAGTCTAGTCTATAGTCTAAGCTATTGTCTAGTCTATAGTCTAAGCTATAGTCAATCTATAGTCTAGTCTACAGTCCCCCTTAATGCTAAGTAGGGTGCAAAAATTATTGTTTATTGAAGAGAGTAACTAAATACTTAAATATCTGTTAGCAAGATCTGCCATTTCTGTGCGTTGATCGCTCAAAATGAGCGTAAACCAATTGAGCGCGTGTATCTCAATGTTTAACTCTTTTTTATAGCAGCAAACAACCGATAAGAAAATGCGTTATTTTTTGTAGATTTTTTTCTAGTACACCCTTTGAAATTGTTGTAAACGGCCTACATATATTCAGTTTATATCTTTTTACATAAAAACATGTTTATTTTGTGTTGTTTTCCTACCTTTTTGTTAGAAAAATGCCATTAATGAATGCAGTTTTTTTCTCATTTTATTAGTTTATAGCGGAAGAGATAAGTTGTTATAGGAAAATATTTTGGTTTGGTATTGGTTTTGAATGTAGCTGCAAGCAAATAACAACTATTTGATTAAAAGATGATGATTAGGTGTGAAATGTGGTAATTAAAGGCCATTGAAATAAGTAGATTTCAGTTAAACAGTGGGTTAGAGTTACATAGGAAGAGAAGTACATAGTGGAAATGCTGCAAGTGTTTAGGGTGAAAATAGTTTATGTCTAAGATTAAACAGTTTTCAAGTAAACTTATGATTATCATTATAAACCAAGGTTATTAAAACAATTATTTCCCGTCTTTTAAATAATTAATATTTTAAACCTTTTTACTGTGTAACTAACAAAATTTAATTGTTTTTTTTTTATAACAAATTCAACTTAAACTCTTTGGCCTTTTGCTCTTCATTTAAATACTGTCTTTATTTAAAAAAAGCTCTTAAAAAAAACTATTAAGTGCTTTTTTATTTCACTTATTTATTTAAAAGTTTAACAAATTGTTTATTATTTAACAATTCATGTGATGATACTCTTTTAACCTAAATTTTGTAAATCTGAATTTTTCAAAAAAATAGATTATTTTTTTGTTTAGTAAACAAAAAATAAAATTAAAAACAATTTGTTTTTGTACTTAAAACTTATGACAACACAATGTTTATAATGATGATTATGATGACAATGCTTTTGGGTTCTTTATTTAGATGTTTTATGGATTTCAGTGGATTTTTCCACAAATGTTTTTTTTTTGTACAATAATGCGTTTATGTCCGCTGCCGGTGTGTGTAACTAAAAGAACATTATAAATGGAGAAGAGATAAGATAATGATCGGATATTATAATAAAAACGAAAAACAGAATGCAAGCAGAAAGCGATTTTTAGAGGATGTTCATAAAATCATCAAAGTTTATAGTCTATAGTGTAGTCTGTCTTATCTGTAGTCTAGTCTGTAGTCTACTTTCTAGTCTAGTCTATAGTCTAATCTAGTCTGTAGTCTACTTTCTAATCTAGTCTATAGTCTAGTCTATAGTCTAGTCTATAGTCTAGTCTATAGGTCTAGTCTATAGTCTAGTCTATAGTCTAGTCTATAGTCTAGTCTATAGTCTAGTCTATAGTCTAGTCTATAGTCTAGTCTATAGTCTAGTCTATATTCTAGTCTATAGTCTAGTATAGTCTAGTCTATAGTCTAGTCTATCGTTAGTATATAGTCTAGTCTATAGTCTAGTCTATAGTCTAGTCTATAGTCTAGTCTAATGTCTAGTCTATAGTCTAGTCTATAGTCTAGGTCTATAGTTCTAGTCTATAGTTAGTCTATAGTCTAGTCTATAGTCTAGTCTATAGTCTAGTCTATAGTCTAGTACTATAGTCTAGTCTATAGTCTAGTCTATAGTCTAGTCTATAGTCTAGTCTATAGTCTAGTCTATAGTCTAGTCTATAGTCTAGTCTATAGTCTAGTAGTCTATAGTCTAGTCTATAGTCTAGTCTATAGTCTAGTCTATAGTCTAGTCTATAGTCTAGTCTATAGTCTAGTCTATAGTCTAGTCTATAGTCTAGTCTATAGTCTAGTTATAGTCTAGTCTATAGTCTAGTCTATAGTCTAGTCTACTAGTCTAGTTTAGTAGTCTATAGTCTAGTCTATAGTCTAGTCTATAGTCTAGTCTATAGTCTAGTCCTATAGTCCTAGTCTATGTCTAGTCCTATAGTCCTAGTCTATAGGTCTAGTCTATAGTCTAGTCTATAATAGTCTAGTCTATAGTCTAGTCTATAGTCAGTCTATAGTAGTCTAGAGTCTAGTCTATAGTCTAGTCTATAGTCTCGTCATAGTCTAGTCTATAGTCTATCTAGTCTATTAGTCCTATCTATAGTCTAGTCTATAGTCTAGTCTATAGTCTAGTCTATAGTCTAGTCTATAGTCCTAGTCTATAGTCTAGTCTATAGTCTAGTCTATAGTCATAGTCCTATAGTCTAGTCTATAGTCTAGTCTATAGTCTAGTCTATAGTCTCTATAGTCTAGTCTATAGTTAGCTATAGTCTAGTCCTATAGTCTAGTCTATAGTCTAGTCTATAGTATTCGATCGTTAGTCTATTTAGTCTAGTCTATAGTCTAGGTCTTAGTCAGTCTAATAGTCTAGTCTATAGTCTAGGTGTATAGTCTAGGTCTATAGTCTAGGTCGATAGTCAGTCTATAGTCTAGTCTATAGTCTAGTCTATAGTCTAGTCTATAGGTAGTCTAGTTATATAGTCTAGTCTATTGTCTAGTCTATAGTTAGTCTATAGTCTAGTCTATAGTCCAGTCTATAGTCCAGTCTATAGTCCAGTCTATAGTCTAGTCTATAGTCTAGTCAATAGTCTAGTCTATAGTCTAGTTTATAGTCTGGTTTATAGTCTAGTCTATAGTCTAGTTATAGTCAAGTCTGGTCTGCAGTCTATTCTATAGTCTGTTTTATAGTCTAGTCTATAATCAGTCCATAGTCTAGTCTGTAGACCACTTTATAGTCTAGTCTACAGTTTGATTAGACGTATTCTCTTGATAAAACTATTAGTCTAGACTCTAGAGTAAGACCAAATCGTTAGAAGAGTCAGTCTTTTGTTCTTGACGCAAAGGTTGTTCATGGCCCTTAACCGCTGACGCTTTAATTGTGTTTTTAATGATTGCACTCAACGCGATGTCTCAGTATTTGATTATTTCACTGATTGTCTTGTTTTCGTCATATCCAAACAGCAGGCCCATTAAAAAAAAACTGAAACAAGTGTCAAAAATAAAAACAGAAACATGACAAAAACTGACATTTAATGAAATTAAAAAGAAGCAAAAACAAAACAAATAATAATAATGATGATGACGATGACATGATGAGAAACAATTTGAAAAGATTTACGTTTTTTTTGTGTACGACGACTTAAGTTTACAGCTGAAAGTGAAGTGCAATTTTGTAATTTAAACAAAATGTGTGTAAAAAAATACTTAAAAATAAAGTTATTAATAAAATTTTAAAAACACAACAACAATAACAAAATTATAATAATGGGAACAAAGATTGAAATTTTGTTTTTAATATTTTTGTACAATTTTGTTTTAAATTAGTATTTCAGGTTTTTTATTTAAGATTCAGTTAAAATTCTTGAAAATCTTTTTTAATGCGTGTAAAAATATTTTCATGCTTAAATACCTATTTTTGCTTAAAATTATGTTAAATTATGCTAATTTTTAAAAACCCTATACAATAACTAAATAATTTAAAAATTTTTTTTATAGTTTTCTAACTAAGACGCATATTAAAATAAAAATATTTAAAATCACAAACAAAATTTGTTTTGAAAAATTATAAATTTGTTTAATTTTATTGTTGAAAACAATAAATAAATCATTTTTATTTTAATAAACCAGACTTTTTGGATTATAATCAAATATTTAAAAAAACATAAAGTTATTGTAGGTTTTTCAAAATATTGAAATTTTATATTGTTTTGGTTATGGTAATCGAATACCTTAAACCAGTAAGTTAAATAACTGAAATGTAAAGTAACGCTTAATTAACGCCTTAATATTTTATTAAATTGTTTTAAAATTTACAGCCTTTTTATTAATAATGTTATAAAATGGTGTTAACCGCAAAAAGTTAATTTTTAATAAATAATTTTTTAGACATACCCTCCCTTTATTTACACTCCGTCAATTTTGATTTATGACACTATGATTTCTGATAAAAAAATCAATTTATTTATTTGTTTAATGTGTTGATTTTTAAATTTTTATTTAATATTTCTGCTTCATTTCCTCTACCCTTGCACTTTGTCTTTCAGGGTTAGATCATAATGAAATTGCAACATTTTATCTTAAACATTTATAATTACAAATGTGTGTTTAATTAATTTTTGTTTAAGACAACAAACAAAAAATGTTTAATTACGCAAAAACATTAAACAAACTTATGAGTGTGTGTTTAGTCAGCAAAAATGTTAACATCAAAGCAAAAGTTGGAAAAAAGAGAAATCAAACCGAATTAAAGACGTCCTACTATAAACTATTTTTGTAAAAATATAACTAGAAACTAGACTAGACTATAGACTAGACTATAGACTAGACTACAGACTAGACTATAGACTAGACTATAGACTAGACTAAAGGCTAGACTATAGACTAGACTATAGACTAATATAGACTAGACTATAGACTAGACTATAGACTAGACTATAGACTAGACTATAGACTAGACTATAGACTAGACTATAGACTAGACTATAGACTAGACTATAGACTAGACTATAGACTAGACTAGACTATAGACTAGACTATAGACTAGACTATAGACTAGACTATAGACTAGACTATAGACTAGACTATAGACTAGACTATAGACTAGACTATAGACTAGACTATAGACTAGACTATAGACTAGACTATAGACTAGACTATAGACTAGACTATAGACTAGACTATAGACTAGACTATAGACTAGACTATAGACTAGACTATAGACTAGACTATAGACTAGACTATAGACTAGACTATAGACTAGACTATAGACTAGACTATAGACTAGACTATAGACTAGACTATAGACTAGACTATAGACTAGACTATAGACTAGACTATAGACTAGACTATAGACTAGACTATAGACTAGACTATAGACTAGACTATAGACTAGACTATAGACTAGACTATAGACTAGACTATAGACTAGACTATAGACTAGACTATAGACTAGACTATAGACTAGACTATAGACTAGACTATAGACTAGACTATAGACTAGACTATAGACTAGACTATAGACTAGACTATAGACTAGACTATAGACTAGACTATAGACTAGACTATAGACTAGACTATAGACTAGACTATAGACTAGACTATAGACTAGACTATAGACTAGACTATAGACTAGACTAGACTAGACTATAGACTAGACTATAGACTAGACTATAGACTAGACTATAGACTAGACTATAGACTAGACTATAGACTAGACTATAGACTAGACTATAGACTAGACTATAGACTAGACTATAGACTAGACTATAGACTAGACTATAGACTAGACTATAGACTAGACTATAGACTAGACTATAGACTAGACTATAGACTAGACTATAGACTAGACTATAGACTAGACTATAGACTAGACTATAGACTAGACTATAGACTAGACTATAGACTAGACTATAGACTACTATAGACTAGACTATAGACTAGACTATAGACTAGACTATAGACTAGACTATAGACTAGACTATAGACTAGACTATAGACTAGACTATAGACTAGACTATAGACTAGACTAGACTAGACTATAGACTAGAGTATAGACTAGACTATAGACTAGACTATAGACTAGACTATAGACTAGACTATAGACTAGACTATAGACTAGACTATAGACTAGACTATAGACTAGACTAGACTATAGACTAGACTATAGACTAGACTATAGACTAGACTAGACTATACTAGACTATAGACTAGACTATAGACTAGACTATAGACTAGACTATAGACTAGACTATAGACTAGACTATAGACTAGATAGACTAGACTATAGACTAGACTATAGACTAGACTATAGACTAGACTATAGACTAGACTATAGACTAGACTATAGACTAGACTATAGACTAGACTATAGACTAGACTATAGACTAGACTATAGACTAGACTATAGACTAGACTATAGACTAGACTATAGACTAGACTATAGACTAGACTATGACTAGACTATAGACTAGACTATAGACTAGACTATAGACTAGACTATAGACTAGACTATAGACTAGACTATAGACTAGACCATAGACTAGACTATAGACTAGACTATAGACTAGACTATAGACTAGACTATAGACTAGACTATAGACTAGACTATAGACTAGACTATAGACTAGACTATAGACTAGACTATAGACTAGACTATAGACTAGACTATAGACTAGACTATAGACTAGACTATAGACTAGACTATAGACTAGACTATAGACTAGACTATAGACTAGACTATAGACTAGACTATAGACTAGACTATAGACTAGACTATAGACTAGACTATAGACTAGACTATAGACTAGACTATAGACTAGACTATAGACTAGACTATAGACTAGACTATAGACTAGACTATAGACTAGACTATAGACTAGACTATAGACTAGACTATAGACTAGACTATAGACTAGACTATAGACTAGACTATAGACTAGACTATAGACTAGACTATAGACTAGACTATAGACTAGACTATAGACTAGACTATAGACTAGACTATAGACTAGACTATAGACTAGACTATAGACTAGACTATAGACTAGACTATAGACTAGACTATAGACTAGACTATAGACTAGACTATAGACTAGACTATAGACTAGACTATAGACTAGACTATAGACTAGACTATAGACTAGAGTATAGACTAGACTATAGACTAGACTATAGACTAGACTATAGACTAGACTATAGACTAGACTATAGACTAGACTATAGACTAGACTATAGACTAGACTAGACTAGACTATAGACTAGACTATAGACTAGACTAGACTATAGACTAGACTATAGACTAGACTATAGACTAGACTATAGACTAGACTATAGACTAGACTATAGACTAGACTATAGACTAGACTATAGACTAGACTATAGACTAGACTATAGACTAGACTATAGACTAGACTATAGACTAGACTATAGACTAGACTATAGACTAGACTATAGACTAGACTATAGACTAGACTATAGACTAGACTATAGACTAGACTATAGACTAGACTATAGACTATCGACTTACTAGTACTATAGACTAACTAAGACTAGACTATAGACTAGACTATAGACTAGACTATAGACTAGACTATAGACTAGACTATAGACTAACTATAGACTAGACTATAGACTAGACTATAGACTAGACTATAGACTAGACTATAGACTAGACTATAGACTAGACTATAGACTAGACTATAGACTAGACTAAGACTAGACTATAGACTAGACTATAGACTAGACTATAGACTAGACTATAGACTAGACTAATAGACTAGACGATAGACTAGACTATAGACTAGACTATGACTAGACTATAGACTAGACTATAGACTACTTAGACTAGACTAGACTACTATAGACTAGACTATAGACTAGACTATAGACTAGACTATAGACTAGACTATAGACTAGTACTATAGACCTAGACTATAGAGACTAGACTATAGACTAGACTATAGACTAGACTATAGACTAGAACTATAGACTAGACTAGAGACTATAGACGATAGACTAGACTATAGGACTAGCTACGAACTATAGACTAGACTATAGACTAGACTAGAGACTAACTATAGACTAGACCTATAGACTAGACTATAGACTAGACTATAGACTAACTATAGACTAGACTATAGACTAGACTATAGACTAGACTATAGACTAGACTATAGACTAGACTATAGACTAGACTATAGACTAGACTATAGACTAGACTATAGACTAGACTATAGACTAGACTATAGACTAGACTATAGACTAGACTATAGACTAGACTATAGACTAGACTATAGACTAGACTATAGACTAGACTATAGACTAGACTATAGACTAGACTATAGACTAGACTATAGACTAGACTATAGACTAGACTATAGACTAGACTATAGACTAGACTATAGACTAGACTATAGACTAGACTATAGACTAGACTATAGACTAGACTATAGACTAGACTATAGACTAGACTATAGACTAGACTATAGACTAGACTATAGACTAGACTATAGACTAGACTATAGACTAGACTATAGACTAGACTATAGACTAGACTATAGACTAGACTATAGACTAGACTATAGACTAGACTATAGACTAGACTATAGACTAGACTATAGACTAGACTATAGACTAGACTATAGACTAGAATATAGACTAGACTATGACTAGACTATAGACTAGACTTAACTAGAGCTAAGACTACTAAGACTAGACTATAGACTAGAACTAGAGACTAGACTATAGACTAGACTAATAGAACTAAGACCTATAGACTAGACTATAGACTAGACATTAGACTAGACATAGACTAGACTAATAGACTAGACTATAGACTAGACTATAGACTAGACTATAGACTAGACTATAGAATAGACTATAGACTAGAACTATAGAAAAAAGTCTAGACTATAGACTAGACTATAGACTAGACTATAGACTAAGACTAGAGACTAAGACTATAGACTAGACTATAGACGATACTATAGACTAGACTATAGACTAGACTATAGACTAGACTATAGACTAGACTATAGACTAGACTATAGACTAGACTATAAGACTAGACTATAGACTAGACTATAGACTAGACTATAGACTAGACTATAGACTAGACTATAGGACTAACTAGACGATAGACTAGACTATAGACTAGACTATAGACTAGACTATAGACTAGACTATAGACTAGACTATAGACTCGGACTATAGACAGACTATAGACTACTATAGACTAGACTATAGACTAGACTATAGACCTAGACTATAGACTAGACTATAGGACTAGACTATAGACTAGACTATAGACTAGACTATAGACTAGACTATAGACTAGACTATAGACTAGACTATAGACTAGACTATAGACTAGACTATAGACTAGACTATAGACTAGACTATAGACTAGACTATAGACTAGACTATAGACTAGACTATAGACTAGACTATAGACTAGACTATAGACTAGACTATAGACTAGACTATAGACTAGACTATAGACTAGACTATAGACTAGACTATAGACTAGACTATAGACTAGACTATAGACTAGACTATAGACTAGACTATAGACTAGACTATAGACTAGACTATAGACTAGACTATAGACTAGACTAGACTATAGACTAGACTAGACTATAGACTAGACTAGACTATAGACTAGACTATAGACTAGACTATAGACTAGACTATAGACTAGACTATAGACTAGACTATAGACTAGACTATAGACTAGACTATAGACTAGACTATAGACTAGACTATAGACTAGACTATAGACTAGACTATAGACTAGACTATAGACTAGACTATAGACTAGACTATAGACTAGACTATAGACTAGACTATAGACTAGGCTATAGACTAGACTATAGACTAGACTATAGACTAGATTATAGACTAGACTATAGACTAGACTATAGACTAGACTATAGACTAGACTATAGACTAGACTATAGACTAGACTATAGACTAGACTATAGACTAGACTATAGACTAGACTATAGACTAGACTATAGACTAGACTATAGACTAGACTATAGACTAGACTATAGACTAGACTATAGACTAGACTATAGACTAGACTATAGACTAGACTATAGACTAGACTATAGACTAGACTATAGACTAGACTATAGACTAGACTATAGACTAGACTATAGACTAGACTATAGACTAGACTATAGACTAGACTATAGACTAGACTATAGACTAGACTATAGACTAGACTATAGACTAGACTATAGACTAGACTATAGACTAGACTATAGACTAGACTATAGACTAGACTATAGACTAGACTATAGACTAGACTATAGACTAGACTATAGACTAGACTATAGACTAGACTATAGACTAGACTATAGACTAGACTAGACTATAGACTAGACTATAGACTAGACTAGACTATACTATAGACTAGACTATAGACTATAGACTATAGACTATAGACTAGACTATAGACTATAGACTAGACTATAGACTATAGACAAAATTATAGACTAGACTATAGACTAGTCCATAAACAAGATTATAGACTAGTCTTTAGAGTATGTGTATACATAAGTTAATTTGCCGACTATTATCGTGTAGGGTATAATTAAATGAACCGCATGTGTGTGGTAAGAAAATGAAAAAACAAAGAAAGACAAAAAGATCTTATGGAAACATTAATTTAATACTTTACCAGGCCATTAACAACAACATAGAAGAAGAAAGACTTTAATTTGCATGAGAAATTGAAAATATTATACTCATCATTTTGTAAAATCAAATATAATGATAGCTGTCAGCGCATTATAAAACCCTGCAGTTCTAAAGACAAACCTCATAAAGCAAAAACTTAAAGACAATTTTTCTATTGACTAACTAAGAGCCTTAGTTCCAAGCTAGTTTACCTGGCATATTGGAGAATAAATATTCCAAAAGTTTGTGCCTTTAATACAGTCAAGTAAATACTCCTTAAAAAATACTGTCTAAAGACAGTGGCCCTAACACTCCAAACTCTAACGGGTCTTTTAATGTTCTATCTTTACTGCAAAAATGCAATCAGATCGCCTCCGTTCACAGTGATCAGTTTAATTTGCATATTATTACAAACTTTAAGATTTCACACATTGATGATCAATTTATGGTTGTTGTTGTTTTTTTTTTTCATTAGCAAATATTGTTTTTGTCATAATTTTTTATTTATTTATAAATCTATGATGACTTTTTCATTAACATTTAGCAAGGCTTCTGCTGGTGAGAACACAAATTACACTTAGAAAAATTGATTTACAGCAGCTGAATCAGTTTTTATTGTTTCTTAAGAATGTTATGACATCAACTGAAAAACCACTAGTTTGGTTAAAATTGTTTGGAAAAAGATTAATTGTGCTATTTTGGGTTTCAATAAAACACAACTAAATATGTTTTATTCACCTTTTAATTTGAATTTGAATAATTAATCCTCTTATATGTATTTTATTATAAAGAGAGAACACGAAATTGTTTTCTCATTAAAAATAATCATGGTATTAAAAAAAATCAAGGATTTTGAATAGGGTTACCGATGGATAGATGTCACCTAATTGGAGTATAAATACTATACTTCACCAAAAATTTGAGTTCTCACTTAAAAGACGATTTTCTCCAATAAATCCCTATTTTATCCATGTTTGTCGATTTTTCACTGAAAATTACAAATTTTTATTAAAAACCCAACTTCTCTTTAAAACCCTAATTTTCACACAAAAAATGAATAATTTCACTAAAAAAGTGATTTTCATTAAAAAAAAAAATTGTGAAACTTTCACCAAAAATTTGATTTTTCACTGAAAATTACAAATTTTCACCAAAAAAGTCATTTTCTGTTTAAAGTCCATTTTTTCGTAAGAAATCCAAATTTTCACCAAAAATTAAATTTTTACTGAAAATGCTCTTTTTGACCGATTTTTCACCAAAAATTAGATTTTCTACTAGAAATCAGATTTTTCACAAAAAAAGCAATTTTTCACCAAGAATCAAATATTTCACTAAAATTTCAATTGTTACTAATAACGCCACTTTTCACTTTTTATTTTAAAGTCGAATTTTTCTTAAAAGTCGCATTAATCACTAAAACTTCTGTTTTATATACATAAGTGATTTTTCATCAAAATTTTTAAATTTTCACTAAATATCCGCAATAAAAATCTAGTGAAAATTAAGCTTTTTAGTGAAATAGCTAAAAACAAACTACTAAAAACAAAATTTTTCACTAAAATTTAGATTTTTTACTAAAAATTAAATTTTACGACTTTTCACTTAAAATTCACTTTATATTTGAAAGTCTAATTTCTCTTAAAAGTCCCATTTTGCACTAGAATTTAAAAAATTTCACTAAAAATCCGCTATTTTACTAAAAATCTAAATTTTCATTAAAAAAACTACTAAAAACTAAATTTTTTACCAAAATTTGGATTTTTTACTAAAAATCCGATTTTTCACTAAAAACTCTATTGTTACTAATAAAATGACTTTTCACTTAAAATTCACTTTGTATTTAAAAGTAGAATTTCTCTAAAAAGTCCAATTTTGCACTAAAACTTCTGTTTTAAAATATAATGAATTTTCACCAAATAAGCGATTTTTCACCAAAATTTTCTAATTTTCACTAAAAATCCGATGATTCACTAAAAATCTAAATTTTCACAAAAAAACTAAATTTTTCAACAAAATTGTGATTTTTTTTACTAAAAATCCGATTTTCCACTAAAAATTCTGTTGTTACAATTCGTGTTAGTTTCACTTAAAATTCACTCTGTATTTAAAAGTCGAATTACTTTTAAAAGCCCCATTTTTCACTAAATCTTCTGTTTTAAAAATAATGAATTTTCATGAAATAAGCGATTTTTCACCATAATTTCAAAATTTTCACCAAAAATCCGCTATTTCACTAATGTTCCATAAAGTCCTCTGTTTCACTTAAAATTAGTTTATCAGTAAATTTGACCTAAAATCCGATATTTCACTAAGATTTTGTACTAAAAATACGTTATTTCACTTAAAATCTACATTTTCACTAAAAATCCGCCATTTCACTAAAAATGTAAATTTTCACTATAAAAACACCTAAAGTCCGCTGTTTCACTTAAAATTTATTATTCAAGTAAATTTCACCTAAAATCCATTGTTTCACAAAAATTTATAGTAAAAATGCGATTTTTCGCCTAAACTCTTTACTTTCACTAAAAATCCACTATTTCACTAAAAATCTACTTCTTCACTAAAAATCTACATTTTACTGACTTTCCCTATTCCATATTGAATTTCCACTAAAAATTCACTGTTTCACTAAAAATTCACTGTTTCACTAAATACTCACTATTTCACTGAAAATACGAATATTCACTAAAAATTAGCTTTTCACTAAATTTCATCTAAAATCCATTGTTTCACTAAAATTTGTAGTAAATATGCGTTTTTTCACTTAAAATCTATATTTTCACTAAAAATCCTTTATTTCACTAAATATGTAAGTTTTCACTATAAAAACAATAGTTTTCCCTAAAGTCCGCTGTTTCACTTAAAATTAATTATTCAAGTAAATTTCACCTAAAATCCAATGTTTCACAAAAATTTATAGTAAAAATTCGATTTTTCGCCTAAAATCTTTACTTTCACTAAAAATCTACTTCTTCACTAAAAATCTACATTTTGCTGGCTTTCCATTTTTCAAATTGAATTTCCACTAGAAATTCACTATTTCACAAAAAATTCACTGTTTCACTAAATATTCACTATTTTACTGAAAATACGAATATTCACTAAAAATTCGCTTTTCAGTAAATTTAATCTAAAATCCATTGTTTCGTGAAAATTTGTAGTAAAAATGCGTGATTTCACTTAAAATTTATATTTTCACTAAAAATCCTTTATTTCACTAAAAATCAAAATTTTCGCAATAAAAGCAATAGTTTTCCCTAAAGTTCGCGGGTTCACTTAAAATTAGTTTTTCAGTAAATTTCATCTAAAATCTAATGTTTCACTAAAATTTTGTAGTAAAAATGCGTTTTTTCACTTAAAATCTATATTTTCACTAAAAATCCGCTATTTCACTAAAAATCTAAATTTTCTCAATAAAAACAATAGTTTTCCCTTAAGTCCGCTGTTTCACTTTAAATTTCACCTAAAATCCAATGTTTCACTAAAAATTGCAGTAAAAAAGCGATTTTTCACTTAAAATCCGCTATTTCACTAAAAAATCTATATTTTCACAAACAATGCATTGTTTTCCATTTAGTCCACCGTTTCACCAGAAAGTAGTTTTCAGCAAATTTCACCTAAAATCCAATGTTTCACTAAATATTGTAGTAAAAAAGCGATGTTTCACTTAAAATCCATATTTTAACCAAAAATCCTTTAATTCTCTTAAAATAAGTTTTTAAAAATTCGAAAATTTTCGAAAAATTCATTAAAAATTCTATATTTCACTGGCTTTCCATACAAAAATTTTTTAAAGAGTTAAAATCTGATAGATTTTTATAAAATTTTGTTTTTCGTGTCTATACTTTAACTGATATTTTTGTCTATAAATTAAACTGAATGCAAATTGTTTTTTTTTATTAATTTCAAAAAATAAATAATCATGACATCAACACTGTTCAAACAAATTATTTAAAATACAAAATAGGTACAACAACAATTAAAAAAAATAACATTTAAAAATCTAACAACTAAAATCGTTAGCAAATGTTAATGTCATTTATTATTAAACAATTTAAAAAAGATTAATTGGCAGTTGTTTAAGAAAAAAACATTATTTAAACTAGAAAAGCGTGTGAGGTTTTGAAATAAATTGAAAAAAGAATTAAAGCAGAAAATTTGGAAATTATAAAAAAGGACTCTCTAAGATCACAGCTGTCAGATATTGCAGATCATTTTTAGTTGTGTTACTCTTTATTTAAATATTTTATTGTAATCAAATTCTATAATTCTATATTTACAACCAGCAATTATTTATGCATTTAAAAACAATTATTATAACTATTACATATTTTTTTTTTTTGTCTTTATCTCTCTCTGTCTACTATCTTCTCTTAACGATCTTGTATATTTCCTAACATTTCGCTTTAGGGGTCTTAACCATCACAATTAGATTGCGCCATCACATCCATGGCAAATCTCTAGCAAATATCTTTTTACCTTCAATATCTAGAGAGTTAATCTTGATCATATTTATGTATTTTAGACATTAGAACAAGCAAATATTGATTATACGCTCATAAAAATAATGTTTATTATTATGTTATAAAAACCTGAAGCAACAAATTGCAAAAAGTGCAATTTTTAAAAAATAGAAAAAAACTATTAAATTTAATAGTTTACGAGAATGACTAGAAGCTAAAAATTTATTACACACTTTATATAGACATATTAGTCTAGAGCTGTAAGTTAAGAAGAGTTTAAGGCTTAAACATATTGTACAAATATTTTAATAAATAAGTGGATATAAGAAAAGTTTCAGTTAAACTGTAAAATACTTTTTAACTACACCAATATTTTGGCAAATATTTATGGCTTAATAATAGTAAATTTAAATAGATTTTTAATTAAAATTATCTAAATAATATTTCAATTAAAATAAAATATTTGAAAGCATTTGGTTTTAAACTTTCTAAATTATATTTCTGCACGCAACAGTCTATGTTTAACTTCCAAGCCTTAATAATGTTAATAAAATATCTCCTAAATTTACTCATCTTTCTGCAATATCTAACGGCAGCTCTTTTCGAAAAGGGCATAATACTAAAAGATCTCAAGTGTCGTCTAATGGATAAGGAATTTTTCCTTTTAGATAAATGCGACTATATCACTAACATTCACAATATCGAAGAGTTTCATTTAGTTTTAAAACTTTTTCCCAAACGTCCCATAACCAATTGTCTGCTGCAATTACAATTTCAACTTAAAAGCTTTACGGTTCCTTTAAAATTCAATGGTACCTATGATGTTTGTAAATTTATGTTAGAACGTAAGAAAAATCGGGTATTAAAACGTTTCTATGATATCTATAGACGTTATATGAATGCTAATCATGCTTGTCCCTATGATGTAAGCTTTAGATGAGATTGTTTTTTCTATAAAATTATTTTAACTAATTAAAATCATTTCAGCATGATGTTTATTTTAAGAGTTCTAAGCATATACCTATTGCTGTAAATATACCCTGGCCCAGTGGTGCATATTCATTTCAGTCATTATGGATTATAGACAAAAAGATTCGCTTTAATTTAGCTGGTATTATAGAGTTTTATAATAATAATTCCTCGAAAAAGGGATATTTTAATAGAAATTAAATCAATAAAGTGAAATAGATTGATAAAAAAAATGTGCAATTTAATTCCAAAATTGATTTCTATACGAAAACTGTAATCGATTCGATGTCATATTTTGTACACGAAAACTTAAAAAGTACTTCATTTCGATAACATTTTACATACGAAAACATACATCGATTCGATGACTTTTTACATACGAAAACATACATCGATTCGATGACTTTTTACATACGAAAACTTACATCGATTGGATGACATTTTATATACGAAAACATACATCGATTGGATGACATTTTACATACGAAAACATACATCGATTCGATGACTTTTTACATACGAAAACATACATCGATTCGATGACTTTTTACATACGAAAACTTACATCGATTGGATGACATTTTATATACGAAAACATACATCGATTCGATGACATTTTCTAAACGAAAACATACATCGATTCGATGACATTCTCTATACGAAAACATACATCGATTCAATAACACTTTCAATACGAAAACATACATCGATTCGATATCATGTTCTAAACGAAAACATACATCGATTCGATGACATTTTCTATACGAAAACATACATCGATTCAATAACACTTTGAATACGAAAACATACATCGATTCGATGTCATATTTTCTAGACGAAAACATACATCGATTCGATGTCATATTTTCTATACGAAAACATACATCGATTCGATAACATTTTCTTTACGAAAACATACATCGATTTGATGACATTTTCTATACTAAAACTTACATCGATTCGATGACATTTTCTATACGAAAACATACATCGATTCGATGACATTTTCTATACGAAAACAAACATCGATTCGATGACATTTTCTGTACAAAAACATACATCGATTTGATAACATTTTCTGTACGAAAACATACATCGATTCGATGTCATATTTTCTATTCGAAAACATACATCTATTCGATGACATTTTCTATACGAAAACTTACATCGATTTGATGACATTTTCTATACTAAAACATACATCGATTCGAAGACATTTTCAATACGAAAACATACATCGATTCGATTACATTTTCTATACGAAAACATACATCGATTCGATGACTTTTTACATACGAAAACATACATCGATTCGATGACTTTTTACATACGAAAACTTACATCGATTGGATGACATTTTATATACGAAAACATACATCGATTCGATGACATTTTCTAAACGAAAACATACATCGATTCGATGACATTCTCTATAGGAAAACATACATCGATTCAATAACACTTTCAATACGAAAACATACATCGATTCGATATCATGTTCTAAACGAAAACATACATCGATTCGATGACATTTTCTATACGAAAACATACATCGATTCAATAACACTTTCAATACGAAAACATACATCGATTCGATGTCATATTTTCTAGACGAAAACATACATCGATTCGATGTCATATTTTCTATACGAAAACATACATCGATTCGATAACATTTTCTTTACGAAAACATACATCGATTTGATGACATTTTCTATACTAAAACTTACATCGATTCGATGACATTTTCTATACGAAAACATACATCGATTCGATGACATTTTCTAAACAAAAACATACATCGATTTGATGACATTCTTTTGTACGAAAACATACATCGATTTGATGACATTCTTTTGTACGAAAACATACATCGATTCGATGTCATATTTTCGATGACATTTTCTATACGAAAACAAACATCGATTCGATGACATTTCTATACAAAAATAGACATCGATTCGTTGTCAGGTTTTCTATACGAATGCATACATCGATTCGACGACATTTTCTATACGAAAACTTACATCAGTTCGATGACATTTTCTATACGAAGACATACATTGATTTGATGGCATTTTCTATCTGAAAACTGAGTTCGAGTCAATAACATTTTCTATAGGAAAACTGACATCGATTCAATGTTATTTTCTACACCTAACCTGACATTGATTCAATGTCAATTTCTGTACCAAAAATTATGTTAAAATTTTGATTTTCACTGTATGTTTTTAAATAATTTCAAAAATTAATTACGATGAGGGCTAGATTAATATTAGATTAAACTAAATACTAAACCATTAAAATATAAATATAGACATTTAATTTAAACAATATTGTTATTAATAAAAATTTTAATTTCATAAAATAGAAAACATTAGTTCAGATTTAATTACGCGAGAGAAATGTTTAAAATTGAAAAGAAAATCATATATTTTACAATTTTACTTTTATACTCTAAAACGGTTAGTTAGCACAACTTTTGCAAAAAATATATTATAATTGCTTCCTTTAATCCTTTCTTAGTACTCCTGCACTATACTCCTAAATTGGGTAAAATGTTCTGTGGACAATGAAAATTTCGGTCACATCGTTTTGTGTGAAGCAATAAGAGATCAAAATAATATTTCATTATTTCAATATGAATTACATCTGTTGGAGAAACCTATCACGCATAGTATTCTACATTTTGGTTTATATATGAAATCCTTAAAGCATACATTCAATAAAACCTGGGATTTTTGTGAATTTCAAAAAAATCGCAATAAAATACGTGCCCTACAGAGGTTCTTTTCGAGTATAGTGAAACATACAAATTTCAATCATACGTGTCCGTTTAATGTAAGTTTAAAGAATTCTTTAAAGAGATATCAATTGTTGAGTTTTCTTTTATCATTTCAGCATGACATTTACGTGAAAGATTTAAACGTTAATAATATCGATAGGGGTTATACTTTTCCATCTGGTGATTATACATTGAAACTTATCTGGATTATGAATAAAAAGACTCGTGTTAGTGTTATAGCTTCCGCTAGAAAAGTTTGATTGATATGTAATTAATAAAAATAAAACAACTCGGAAGAATATCTCGGATTAAAGGTCTTAATTATTAGGGTATAGACTAGTGTATGACACAGAAATGACTAGAAAATGAAATAGTCTACGGTCTAGACTATTATGTAGTCTATTCACTAGTCTAGGGACTTGATCTATGATCTGGACTATTGAAAAGTCTATAAAGTAGTCAATTGATTAGTCTAGGGAATAGTCTATGAAATAATCTATGGGCTGATCTTCTAGTTTATAGACTGTTATATGATTTCGTCAATTTGATTTCCAATTTAAACATTTAATTACAATGAACATGTTGTTTCTAAAAGCTTTTTTTTTAACTAAATATCAATTAAAATTATAATCAAAATCTATTCAACATCCTCAATTAAATAAAGTGATAGATTATTAAAAAATCCACAGCATATAGTTACGCTCTGAAACGTTTCAACAAATCAGTTGTCAATAGATTTTCAAACTTAACAATATGACTTCAATATTGTTAAATATACTAACTTTAATCATTCTTCTTCAAGGGGCATTGACAGAATCTTTTGCTAGAGTCACAAGTTTGGAATGTGAGGCTATAGATACAAAATTTGGTTATTTTGAGACATGTGGCTCTAAATTGACCAGTGATGGTATCAAGGAATTCAATGTGATTTTAAGACTTCTACAGCTGCCCGTAACAAATTGTCACATACAATTGGAAGTAAATGTTTTATCGTCCATTAAGATACCCTTAACATTTAACGCCACCTATGATATTTGTGAATTTATGGAAAATTATGCCAAAAATCGGATTTTAGAGCGTTTCTATAAGGCCATAGTGCGCTTTATTAATACAAATCACACCTGTCCTTATAATGTAAGTTGTCTTATAGATTGAGTTTGAATTTTTTGTACAATTTTATTTTTTAAGCCAGCATGACATTTATTTATCCGGTTTGAAGGAGATTCCAGTTCCCATAAATCTTCCTTGGCCGAATGCTGAATATGAATTAATAACAACATGGTTAGTGGATGATATAAAACGGGTAAAAGTAGTTTTTAATTTGGAACTATTTAATTCTGATAAAACTAAAAAATTTGCGAAAAAACGTAACTATCGAAAATTTGTTAAGTTTCAATAAAAACATTTGAACAATTCATTATTATTTCAACATAAACGGTAAATAATAAAGGAAAAATTTTGAGAATTCTGTACAAATTCGAAATTATGGACTGGTCTATAGGCTCGTCTATAGGCCCGTCTATAGGCCCGTCTATAGTCCAGAATATAGTCTAGTGTATAGTCTAGTATATAGTGTAGTATATAGTTTAGTCTATAATCTAGTCAATAGTATAGTCTATTGTATAGTCTATAGTATAGTATATTATCTAGCCTATAGTTTAGTCCATAGTCTAAAGTAAGCTCTATAGTCTACTCCATAGTCTAGTCTATAGTCCAGTCTATAATCTACCCTGTAGTGAAGTCTATAGTCTAGTCTGTAGTTTAGTCTATAGTTTAGTCTATAATTTAATCTATAGTTTAGTCTATAGTCTAGTCTATAGTTTAGTCTATAGTCTAGTCTATAGTTTAGTCTACAGTCTAGTCTATAGTGTAGTCTGTAGTCTAGTCTATAGTCTAGTCTATAGTCTAGTCTATAGTCTAGTCTATAGTCTAGTCTATAGTCTAGTCTATAGTCTAGTCTATAGTCTAGTCTATAGTCTAGTCTATAGTCTAGTCTATAGTCTAGTCTATAGTCTAGTCTATAGTCTAGTCTATAGTCTAGTCTATAGTCTAGTCTATAGTCTAGTCTATAGTCTAGTCTATAGTCTAGTCTATAGTCTAGTCTATAGTCTAGTCTATAGTCTAGTCTATAGTCTAGTCTATAGTCTAGTCTATAGTCTAGTCTATAGTCTAGTCTATAGTCTAGTCTATAGTCTAGTCTATAGTCTAGTCTATAGTCTAGTCTATAGTCTAGTCTATAGTCTAGTCTATAGTCTAGTCTATAGTCTAGTCTATAGTCTAGTCTATAGTCTAGTCTATAGTCTAGTCTATAGTCTAGTCTATAGTCTAGTCTATAGTCTAGTCTATAGTCTAGTCTATAGTCTAGTCTATAGTCTAGTCTATAGTCTAGTCTATAGTCTAGTCTATAGTCTAGTCTATAGTCTAGTCTATAGTCTAGTCTATAGTCTAGTCTATAGTCTAGTCTATAGTCTAGTCTATAGTCTAGTCTATAGTCTAGTCTATAGTCTAGTCTATAGTCTAGTCTATAGTCTAGTCTATAGTCTAGTCTATAGTCTAGTCTATAGTCTAGTCTATAGTCTAGTCTATAATCTAGTCTATAGTGTAGTCTATAGTGTAGTCTATAGTGTAGTCTATAGTGTAGTCTATAGTGTAGTCTATAGTGTAGTCTATAGTCTAGTCTATAGTCTAGTCTGTAGTTTAGTCTATAATTTAATCTATAGTTTAGTCTATAGTCTAGTCTATAGTTTAGTCTACAGTCTAGTCTATAGTGTAGTCTATAGTCTAGTCTATAGTCTAGTCTATAGTCTAGTCTATAGTCTAGTCTATAGTCTAGTCTATAGTCTAGTCTATAATCTAGTCTATAGTGTAGTCTATAATCTAGTCTATAGTGTAGTCTATAGTGTAGTCTATAGTGTAGTCTATAGTGTAGTCTATAGTGTAGTCTATAGTGTAGTCTATAGTCTAGTCTATAGTCTAGTCTATAGTCTAGTCTATAGTCTAGTCTATAGTCTAGTCTATAGTCTAGTCTATAGTCTAGTCTATAGTCTAGTCTATAGTCTAGTCTATAGTCTAGTCTATAGTCTAGTCTATAGTCTAGTCTATAGTCTAGTCTATAGTCTAGTCTATAGTCTAGTCTATAGTCTAGTCTATAGTCTAGTCTATAGTCTAGTCTATAGGCTAGTCTATAGTCTAGTCTATAGTCTAGTCTATAGTCTAGTCTATAGTCTAGTCTATAGTCTAGTCTATAGTCTAGTCTATAGTCTAGTCTATAGTCTAGTCTATAGTCTAGTCTATAGTCTAGTCTATAGTCTAGTCTATAGTCTAGTCTATAGTCTAGTCTATAGTCTAGTCTATAGTCTAGTCTATAGTCTAGTCTATAGTCTAGTCTATAGTCTAGTCTATAGTCTAGTCTAGTCTAGTCTATAGTCTAGTCTATAGTCTAGTCTATAGTTAGTCTATAGTCTAGTCTATAGTCTAGTCTATAGTCTAGTCTATAGTCTAGTCTATAGTCTAGTCTATAGTCTAGTCTATAGTCTAGTCTATAGTCTAGTCTATAGTCTAGTCTATAGTCTAGTCTATAGTCTAGTCTATAGTCTAGTCTATAGTCTAGTCTATAGTCTAGTCTATAGTCTAGTCTATAGTCTAGTCTATAGTCTAGTCTATAGTCTAGTCTATAGTCTAGTCTATAGTCTAGTCTATAGTCTAGTCTATAGTCTAGTCTATAGTCTAGTCTATAGTCTAGTCTATAGTCTAGTCTATAATCTAGTCTATAGTGTAGTCTATAATCTAGTCTATAGTGTAGTCTATAGTGTAGTCTATAGTGTAGTCTATAGTGTAGTCTATAGTGTAGTCTATAGTCTAGTCTATAGTCTAGTCTGTAGTTTAGTCTATAATTTAATCTATAGTTTAGTCTATAGTCTAGTCTATAGTTTAGTCTACAGTCTAGTCTATAGTGTAGTCTATAGTCTAGTCTATAGTCTAGTCTATAGTCTAGTCTATAGTCTAGTCTATAGTCTAGTCTATAGTCTAGTCTATAATCTAGTCTATAGTGTAGTCTATAATCTAGTCTATAGTGTAGTCTATAGTGTAGTCTATAGTGTAGTCTATAGTGTAGTCTATAGTGTAGTCTATAGTGTAGTCTATAGTGTAGTCTATAGTGTAGTCTATAGTGTAGTCTATAGTCTAGTCTATAGTCTAGTCTATAGTCTAGTCTATAGTCTAGTCTATAGTCTAGTCTAGTCTATAGTCTAGTCTATAGTCTAGTCTATAGTCTAGTCTATAGTCTAGTCTATAGTCTAGTCTATAGTCTAGTCTATAGTCTAGTCTATAGTCTAGTCTATAGTCTAGTCTATAGTCTAGTCTATAGTCTAGTCTATAGTCTAGTCTATAGTCTAGTCTATAGTCTAGTCTATAGTCTAGTCTAGTCTAGTCTATAGTCTAGTCTATAGTCTAGTCTATAGTCTAGTCTATAGTCTAGTCTATAGTCTAGTCTATAGTCTAGTCTATAGTCTAGTCTATAGTCTAGTCTATAGTCTAGTCTATAGTCTAGTCTATAGTCTAGTCTATAGTCTAGTCTATAGTCTAGTCTATAGTCTAGTCTATAGTCTAGTCTATAGTCTAGTCTATAGTAGTCTATAGTCTAGTCTATAGTCTAGTCTATAGGCTAGTCTATAGTCTAGTCTATAGTCTAGTCTATAGTCTAGTCTATAGTCTAGTCTATAGTCTAGTCTATAGTCTAGTCTATAGTCTAGTCTATAGTCTAGTCTATAGTCTAGTCTATAGTCTAGTCTATAGTCTAGTCTATAGTCTAGTCTATAGTCTAGTCTATAGTCTAGTCTATAGTCTAGTCTATAGTCTAGTCTATAGTCTAGTCTATAGTCTAGTCTATAGTCTAGTCTATAGTCTAGTCTAGTCTAGTCTATAGTCTAGTCTATAGTCTAGTCTATAGTCTAGTCTATAGTCTAGTCTATAGTCTAGTCTATAGTCTAGTCCTATAGTCTAGTCTATAGTCTAGTCTATAGTCAGGTCTATAGTCTAGTCTATAGTCTAAGTCTATAGTCTAGTCTATAGTCTAGTCTATAGTCCTAGTCTATAGTCTAGTCTATAGTCTAGTCTATAGTCTAGTCCTATAGTCTAGTCTATAGTCTAGTCTATAGTCAGTCTATAGTCTAGTCTATAGTCTAGTCTATAGTCTAGTCTATAGTCTAGTCTATAGTCTAGTCTATAGTCTAGTCTATAGTCTAGTCTATAGTCTAGTCTATAGTCTAGTCTATAGTCCTAGTCTATAGTCTAGTCTATAGTCTAGTCATAGTCTAGTCTATAGTCTAGTCTATAGTCTAGTCTATAGTCTAGTCTATAGGTCTAGTCTATAGTCTAGTCTATAGTCTAGTCTATAGTCTAGTCTATAGTCTAGTCTATAGTCTAGTCTATAGTCTAGTCTATAGTCTAGTCTATAGTCTAGTCTATAGTCTAGTCTATAGTCTAGTCTATAGTCTAGTCTATAGTCTAGTCTATAGTCTAGTCTATAGTCTAGTCTATAGTCTAGTCTATAGTCTAGTCTATAGTCTAGTCTATAGTCTAGTCTATAGTCTAGTCTATAGTCTAGTCTATAGTCTAGTCTATAGTCTAGTCTATAGTCTAGTCTATAGTCTAGTCTATAGTCTAGTCTATAGTCTAGTCTATAGTCTAGTCTATAGTCTAGTCTATAGTCTAGTCTATAGTCTAGTCTATAGTCTAGTCTATAGTCTAGTCTATAGTCTAGTCTATAGTCTAGTCTATAGTCTAGTCTATAGTCTAGTCTATAGTCTTAGTCTATAGTCTAGTCTATAGTCTTAGTCTATAGTCTAGTCTATAGTCTAGTCTATAGTCTAGTCTATAGTCTAGGTCTATAGTTCTAGTCTATAGTCTAGTTCTATAGTCTAGTCTATAGTCTAGTCTATAGTCTAGTCTATAGTCTAGTTCTATAGTCTAGTCTATAGTCTAGTCTATTAGTCTAGTCTATAGTCTAGTCTATAGTCTAGTCTATAGTCTAGTCTATAGTCTAGTCTATAGTCTAGTTTTCTATAGTTAGGTCTATAGATCTAGTCTAGTCTAGTCTATAGTCTAGTCTATAGTCCTAGTCTATAGTCCTAGTCTATAGTCTAGTCTATAGTCTAGTCTATAGTCTAGTCTATAGTCTAGTCTATAGTCTAGTCTATAGTCTAGTCTATAGTCTAGTCTATAAGTCTATCTATAGGTCTCTAGTCTATAGTCTAGTCTATAGTCTATCTATAGTCTATGTCTCTAGTCTAGTCTATATCTAGTCTGGCATAGTCTAGTCTATAGTCTAGTCTATAGTCTAGGTCCTATAGTCGAGTCTATAGTCAGTTCATAGCTAGTCTATAGTCAGTATATAGTCTAGTCTATAGTCTAGTCCTATAGTCAGTCTATAGTCTAGTCTATAGTCTAGTCTATAGTCTAGTCTATAGTCTAGTCTATAGTCTAGTCTATAGTCTAGTCTATAGTCTAGTCTATAGTCTATCTAAGTCTAGTCTATAGTCTAGTCTATAGTCTAGTCTTAGTCTAGTCTATAGTCTTCCTAGTCTAGTCTATAGTCTAGTCTATAGTCTAGTCTATAGTCTAGTCTATAGTCTAGTCTATAGTCTAGTCTATAGTCTAGTCTATAATCTAGTCTAGTAGTCTAGTCTATAGTCTAGTCTATAGTCTAGTCTATAGTCTAGTCTATAGTCTAGTCTATAGTCTAGTCTATAGTCTAGTCTATAGTCTAGTCTATAGTCTAGTCTATAGTCTAGTCTATAGTCTATCTATAGTCTAGTCTATAGTCTAGTCTAGTCTATAGTCTAGTCTATAGTCTAGTCTATAGTCTAGTCTATAGTCTAGTCTATAGTCTAGTCTATAGTCTAGTCTATAGTCTAGTCTATAGTCTAGTCTATAGTCTAGTCTATAGTCTAGTCTATAGTCCTAGTCTATAGTCTAGTCTATAGTCTAGTCTATAGTCTAGTCTATAGTCTAGTCTATAGTCTAGTCTATAGTCTAGTCTATAGTCTAGTCTATAGTCTAGTCTATAGTCTAGTCTATAGTCTAGTCTATAGTCTAGTCTATAGTCTAGTCTATAGTCTAGTCTATAGTCTAGTCTATAGTCTAGTCTATAGTCTAGTCTATAGTCTAGTCTATAGTCTAGTCTATAGTCTAGTCTATAGTCTTCTATAGTCTAGTCTATAGTCTAGTCTATAGTCTAGTCGATAGTCTTAGTCTATAGTCTAGTCTGAGTTAGTCAAGTCTATAGTCTAGTCTATAGTCTAGTCTATAGTCTAGTCTATAGTCTAGTCTATAGTCTAGGTCTATAGTCTAGTCTATAGTCTAGTCTATAGTCTAGTCTATAGTCTAGTCTAAGTCTAGTCTATAGTCTAGTCTATAGTCTAGTCTATAGTCTAGTCTATAGTCTAGTCTATAGTCTTAGTCTATAGTCTAGTCTATAGTCTAGTCTATAGTCTAGGCTGAAGTCTAGGCTGAGTCTAGTCTATAGTTTAGTCTTTTTTTGTAGTCTGTATTATATTCTTTTGTCTAACTTTAGACTAGTCTAATCTATAAGTTAGTCTATAATCGTGTTAGATCTTTCATGCAAATTCTTTAAACTTTTTTTAAATTAACAAATGTTTAGAACCTTCTCTACATGACGTAGAAAAACTAAAATGAGGTAACACATATACATACAATTATTTATTACACAACTATTCCCATAGTGCCGGAGTGGCGCTTTAAACTGATTTGATTTTATTTATTTGCTCACTATCTATCAGTCACTACTCACCCACCCCATGACTTAATTTCACTTAAACACTTTTACAATAAACCTGATTTCATTATACAATTATTTAAGTTTAATGCTTTTTTTCTCTTTTGTTAGTTTTTGTTTTGCTAAAATCAAATGTTAAATTGTGCTAATTTTATGCTAAATAGCAAATAAACAAAATTGAAAAAAAAGTAAAAAAAATAAATAAATTTATATATAAAAAGCTGAGCAAAATTATAAAATTAAAACGTGTTTAGAATTTTTTTAAAATAATTTAAATGAAACCTATTTACAAAAACAAAAAAACGGAAGAAATAATGAATAATATTTTAACAAAATAGACAGACAGACAATTAAGCAAAAAGAAAAAAAACTTAATGACACACATTTGGTGGACAAGTTTATGTTAAATTAAAATTAAAACCAAGAATAAGAATTTGTTAAATTAATGACACTTTGCCTTCGAGGTCATATATTTAAATCAGGTCTTAGAAAGTGAGCAATAACAGCATTTGCAAAATATTCTTTAAAAATAACAAAACTAACTGAACATACTACACGTGACAGCTGTCATAATAAGTGCTGCTGAGAGTAAAATGAATGTTAAATCTAAGATAATTGCTTTAAATTATTTATTATTAGAGGTTTACAACGGCCTTGCCGCTTTCACTTTAAAACCTTTATTGTCTCGTTTGAATTTTTATAATAAATATAATTTTTTAAATAATTTACTTATAACGTCATTCTAACATTTACAATTCCACCTTAAGTTTATAATTCTGAGAATTATTATCATGATAAAGATATAAAAATTTGTTTGTAGACAACGGAAATTGTTTGAAAATTTAATTTGCAAATTTTTTTTAAATATTTTTTTGCTCAAAACCCCTAATTAGTTTTGTTTTTATAAGGAGCTTTAGTTTGCATCATAATAAACAAATGTTGAATTTTAAAAAGTTATATTAAACAATAATTATAAATTAATTAAATTTTATAGTTAAACAATAAAAGTATTAAGCTGAACAAAAGATCACTAGTGAAACGCTTTAATTACCATACACTGGCTAAATGTGTCCATTAAAATCCTTGCAAGTGGCTAGAGGGGTAACCAGTGTCAACATTAATTGCTAAATTTGCAGCCATTACTTGCTACATTTTGGTGAGATTTATATTTTTGAAAACTTTTTAAATTATTCTTTTTATTTTAGCAAATTTTAATGAATCAACTTTTAAAATTCCTGTTTTTAATGGGTTAACATAAAATTTAATTTAATTATATAAAAAATAATAAAATTACTCAATAAATTATTTATACATATTCATAAATTATCCATTACTACTTGTCTTAATAATCATGGGTCAATGATATCATTTTACAGATTGTTTTTTATCTCAACACAATCTTTAGATTGACATACATTAAGGTGGCTCAATTTATTTGAAAAAAAAAATAAAAATTCAATTGTTTAAAATCAAAAAATCTTACAAGTAAAAACTTTTCTCAAAGAAAATTGAAAGAAATTTATATTATTTTTTTTTTTATATATTTTTATAATTTCTATTTGGCGCCACCCTAATAATTATACCTCAAAGTACTAAGTGCATTGAAATACGTAATTGTTAAAGTATTTAAATAGTTTTTCAATGTTATTGAATATAAATATTTTCAATATTTGTGTAAATATTTCTCTAATAACTGAAGGTGATTATACTACGTTTATAAGGTTGGTAACATAGTTTGATTTCAAACTGTCATGAACTTTACCGATCCGAGAAACTTTTTCCTGAATAATCAAACCCGCTTTTTACTGAAAAAAAAATATCCATTCGAAGTAAGTTTAACACAAAATATTTAACAGAAATCAGATCTCAAAGGTTCTGATCTGATTGATCCGATACTTTAAGACACAGAATAATGGATCAGACTTAGATCAACTTTCTATATAGAAAATTTGATCAGATTTGAAAAACTTTTTCATGAAAATGTTGTTCAGTTTTCAGAAAACTTTGTTTTAGAAAAGTCTTTTTCAGAATATATGATCTCTCCGAAGTATGTTTATCACAAGAGAGCAACTTCCTACAGAGTAGTTGATCTGATTGATCCGATACCTTACGGTATAGAATGTAGTTCAGATCAGCCTGTCAGCAACTTGCCATATAGAAAACTTCATGAAATTTAATGAAACTTTTTCCGGGAAAATTTTATCAGATTTAAGACAAATTTTTTATAGAAATGTTGATCAGATTTGAAACAACTTTTTTAAAGAGATGTTGATCAGATTTGATGCAACTTTTTTAAAGAAAAGTCGGTCAGATTTGAGTAAATTTGTTTATAGGATCAGACTTGGGAAACTTCTATTAAGGAAAGTCTATATAAAACTTAATCAGATTTAAGCAACTTTTTTATAGAAATGTTGAGCAGATTTGGAGCAACTTTTTATAAAAAAAATTTATCAGATTTGAAGCAACTTTTTTATACAGAAGTTGATCTGATTTGAAAAAACTATTTTATATAAATGTTGTTCAGATTTGAAGCAACTTTTTTATAGGAGTTCATCAGAATTGAAGCAACTTTTTTATAGTAAAGTTAGTTAGATTTGAAGCAACTTTTTTTATAGAAAAGTTAATTAGATTTAAAGTAATTTTTCTTTAGGAAAGTTGATCCGAATTATGAAACTTTTATAAAGAAAATTTAATTGGACTTTTGAAAGCTTTTTTATTGAAAAGTTCATCACATTTAATGGAACTTTTCTCCAGGAAAGTTGATCCGATTTTAAGCCAAATTTCTTAAACTCAAACAAAGCAACTTTTCTACAACTTTGAGTCTGAGAAATATTGCTCAGACTCAAAGACACTTTTCTATAAAAAAAAAACTTGATCAAACTCAGAGTAACTTTTCCATAAAAAGAATTGCTCATACTCAGAGCAACATGTTCTTTAGAAAAATAGCTCAGACCTAAAGCAACTTTTCTACAATTTTAAGTCTGAGAAATATTGCTCAGACTAAGAGCAACCATTCTATGAAAAAGTTGTTCAGACTCAGAGGAAAGTTGATCCGATTTTATCAAACTCAAACAAAGCAACATTTCTACAACGTTGAGTCTGAGAAATACTGCTCAGACTAAGAGCAACCTTTCTACGAAAAAAGTTTTCAGACTCAGAGCAACTTTTCTATAAAAAAATTGCCTATACTCAGAGCAAATTCTTTGAAGAAACATTTCAAACTGCTCAGACTTAAAGCAACTTTTCTACAGTTTTAAGTCTGAGAAATATTGCTCAGACTAAGAGCAACCTTTCTACGAAACAGTTGTTCAGACTCAGAGCAACTTTTCTACGAGAAAATTGTTCAAACTCAGAGCAACTTTTCGAGGAAAAAATTGCTCAGACTCAAAGCAATTATTTAATAGAAAAAGTGCTTAGGCAACTTTTCCTTATAAAAGAATTGCTCATATTCACAGCAACTTTAACGTTAAATTGTATTTCAACTTTAAATCAACTTTTCTTAAAAAATAATCAAACTGAGAGTCTGTCTGATTTTGGCTCAGACATATAGCAACTTTTCTTTACAAAAAGTATCTCCGATTCTGATTAATTGTCTTCATAAAAGACTTGCCCAAACTCACAGCAACTTTTAGGGTAAATTGTTTTCTCCTCTACCTGTATAAAAATATTATCAACTACTTTTTTGCTATTAACATTTTAATAAATTTAATAACGTCTTACAATCTAGGATTATCTTAAAACTTTGCCCCACAGCTGATACTCTCATGCAAACAACTCGATGGTAAATTAAAACGTAATCAGCTAATTTAAAGAAAGAAAAAAATTATATGGAAACAATCACACACCAAACTAACGTTTCTTTATTATGATGTAAAAAATGTATGTTTGCAGCATTAGAGCGGACAACGAAAAAAAATATTTAACAATTTAAAGTCATTAGTCAAGTGTAACCAATGTACATTTTTGTTGTTTTTAAATGAAATATTTGTTAAGAAAAAAATAAACGTAAAACCATTTTTTTCGCTTTTTTTAAATATTCATTGAAAAAAGTAATGAAAAAAACTCTAAGCATACTTGTGCAGCAGTGATCGGCATGCAAAGCTTATACAAGGCCGAGAGTAAATTTTGTACTCAAAAAATACTAGTTTTTTTTTTTAAATAAAGTGTTAAATATGATTTTTTTTTTTAAATTTTGTTGAGTTATGTTCTCTTTGAGACAACCACTGCTGTAGTTACTTCAAATCTCTAGAGTATTTTAATGTTTTTTTGGTTTTTGCTTATAGTGAAAAAGTTTTTTTTTTTGTTTTGAAGGTGTCTTGATGGGGTTTTAACGTAAAATGTGCGTTTTCTAAGCTCATTAAATTTGCCAAACACGTTTTGGTAATCAATTTTTGTTATTGGTCTTAAGAAGTATTTTCCTTTTTGTTGTTGTTGGTATGTAGTTTTAGCAGATAATGTTGCTGTTGTTGCCATTGTGTACCAAATATTTATTGTTTGTGTAATATTTTTGCAGCCACAAATATTTGTGTTCTTAAAACCGTTCATTCTTTCTATAACGATTGATCAAAGCCGCCAAAAATCAATCAAAAAAGTAAAGAAGATTTAACACTTTGTCTTTTGGTAAATGTAAATAAAACTCCCACCGCCATTTAAGGCTAAATTGTAGAAAAAATATTACATTGTTTACACAAAAATGTATAGAACATTATATATTACTTAAGATAATTTTTTATAAATAAAGACTAGAGAAATAGAATTTTGTTTAAACTAAAACAATATACGAGGGTTGTCTAGTGTATACTCTAGGATTATAGAATATACTAAATTTTTTAATATTTAAAGATTTTTTCAAAGCAAAAGTTATTGTTTACATGAGGTAAATAATGTAAAAGTTAAACACTCTACAAAATTAGAAATTTAACTAGATATAATTTATGTAAGAATTTTACATTTTTACCTTCAAAATGTCATTGTTTACACGATGTAAATAATGTAAAAAATGAAGAGCGATAAGTGTAACACATATAGTTAACAGTTCTATCAATTTTTTTAAGAATTTTACATTTTTACATTCAAAATGTCATTGTTTACATGAGGTAAATAATGTAAAATATTTAAACTGATAAGTCCAACACATTTACTTAACAGTTCTATCAAATTTTTAACTGTATACGGTATTTATTGCATTGTTTACACCAAAAATGTCATAGTCTACACAATGTAAATAATTTAAAAAATGTACACTGTTAAGCCTAACACTTTTACCTAACATACCTACAACATTTTTAATTGATTACGCTATTTATTGAATTGTTTACACCGAAAACGTAATTGTTTACATAATGTAAATAATGTACAAAATGTAAACTGATAAGTCCAACATATTTACTTAACAGTTCTATCAAACTTTTAACTATTAATGGTATTTATTGCATTGTTTACACCGAAAATGTCATAGTTTACATAAGGTAAATAATGTAAAAAATGCACACTGTTAAGCCTAACACTTTTACCTAACGTTCCTATAAAAAATTTTTATTATTTACGGTATTTATTGAATTGTTTACATAAGGTAAATAATGTAAACAATATAAAAAGTTGGATTAAAACAGAAAATATTTACCTTTTTACACAAGGCTATAAATTTTAAGTAAAAATATCATTGTTGACAGTATGTCAAGAATGAGAAAATTAAATTTTTTGACATAAGGTAAATAATGTAAACAATGTAAAGAGTTAATCAAATTGAAGTAAAGACTAATTTTTATTTAAATCTTTAAATAAGTGCGAAAAAATCATTGTTTTCATGATGTCAATAATGTAAAAATTGGCAAGTCAAGTAATTTATTGTCTGACTTAGGTTTTGCAAAACTTTTTCCTTAAAATTTCATTGTTTAACATTAAAAATCAAATTGTTTACATTATATAACCCAAAATAAAATTGTTTACACGATGTAAACAATTAAAATTAAGTAGAAAGATTAGTTGTAGTCATTTAATTGGTAAAAATTTCAAATTTTTATTTCCCAACGAAAATATTTAATTGTTTACATTATGTAAAATATGTAAAAAATTCGAAATTTCGAATATTTGTAGGAAAAATACAACACATAATATAACTTTAAATAAACACTTAATATAACTTTATTATCACAAATTTAATTATTTACTCCATGTAAAGTAAATGTAAATAATGTAAACAATTCGAAATTTATAATATTTCCGTGTAAAAAGTTCGAACAAAGTCGTAATATGATGTAACTATGGAAAATTTAATTGTTTACACTAGGTAAAGTAAATGTAATTAAGGTAAACAATGTAAACAATGTAAACAATATGTAAAATATACAAATTCATTCAGTTTGTTCCTTAATTTGATATGATTTTAAAAACTCCAATGAACCTATTTACCTTTAGCTCTTTAAACATTTTACTTAGTGTAAAACTAGCTTGTAACTTATAATAAGTAATCAATTTAATGCCTGGACTTGCTGTCTAACATTGCCTAGTACTCCATCATTAAATAATTAAAGAACAAAAAAAACTATCTTCAGTTTTTTTCCTTCAATCCAACTGTCTGCCTTTTTAATGGATTTCTTTATTGAAAGCAAATATAAAACACTAAAAGGAAACCTCAATAAAAAGGTTTATTTGTTCTACCTCTCTTCCTAAAACTTATAAGTTTACTTCAAAAACCACTTTTTCAAAAATTTTATGCTTCATATACCTTGACCACAATGTTCGTAGAACTTTTGATATAAAAGTGGTTTCTTTAAGTGTCCTTGAGTCTTATAATAAAACCCATAATTCTTTTAGAAAACAACATACAACATATTTGATGTTCTTTTTTGCGTTAACAAAATGTCTGGAGTTTTTTTATTTTTTTCGGCCTAAAGGTTTTGGAAAGGTTGGTTGTTTGCCAGCAGACATTCAACATGTTTGAAAGAAGTATTGTTGCCAATGCTAGGGTGATATATGTTATTGCTTAGCCATAAATTTGTCTAAATTTCTATACAAATTCCAAGGAATTTTATTGTCACAACAATTTAGTATTTTTGTAAAAGTTAAGGTTTTAAATTTTTGTAAATTCTTTCAGTTCTTTTGCCAATTGCTACCTCTATTTAACTTGAAATGACCTAAATTTTTTAAGTTTTAAATCATGAATTCCTGCATGCTCTGCACTTAAACTTTGCAGCAGTGATCGACATAAAGGGAGCACACATTACAGCTCAATTTTTAATTCTCTTTCAAATATTTTAGTCTAGTCTAAAGTCTAGTCTATAGTCTAGTCTATAGTCTAGTCTATAGTCTAGTCTATAGTCTAGTCTATAGTCTAGTCTATAGTCTAGTCTATAGTCTAGTCTATAGTCTAGTCTATAGTCTAGTCTATAGTCTAGTCTATAGTCTAGTCTATAGTCTAGTCTATAGTCTAGTCTATAGTCTAGTCTATAGTCTAGTCTATAGTCTAGTCTATAGTCTAGTCTATAGTCTAGTCTATAGTCTAGTCTATAGTCTAGTCTATAGTCTAGTCTATAGTCTAGTCTATAGTCTAGTCTAGTCTAGTCTAGTCTATAGTCTAGTCTATAGTCTAGTCTATAGTCTAGTCTATAGTCTAGTCTATAGTCTAGTCTATAGTCTATAGTCTAGTCTATAGTCTATAGTCTAGTCTATAGTCTAGTCTATAGTCTAGTCTATAGTCTAGTCTATAGTCTAGTCTATAGTCTAGTCTATAGTCTAGTCTATAGTCTAGTCTATAGTCTAGTCTATAGTCTAGTCTATAGTCTAGTCTATAGTCTAGTCTATAGTCTAGTCTATAGTCTAGTCTATAGTCTAGTCTATAGTCTAGTCTATAGTCTAGTATAGTCTAGTCTATAGTCTAGTCTATAGTCTAGTCTATAGTCTAGTCTATAGTCTAGTCTATAGTCTAGTCTATAGTCTAGTCTATAGTCTAGTCTATAGTCTAGTCTATAGTCTAGTCTATAGTCTAGTCTATAGTCTAGTCTATAGTCTAGTCTAGTCTATAGTCTAGTCTATAGTCTAGTCTATAGTCTAGTCTATAGTCTATAGTCTAGTCTATAGTCTATAGTCTAGTCTATAGTCTAGTCTATAGTCTAGTCTATAGTCTAGTCTATAGTCTAGTCTATAGTCTAGTCTATAGTCTAGTCTATAGTCTAGTCTATAGTCTAGTCTATAGTCTAGTCTATAGTCTAGTCTATAGTCTAGTCTATAGTCTAGTCTATAGTCTAGTCTATAGTCTAGTCTATAGTCTAGTCTATAGTCTAGTCTATAGTCTAGTCTATAGTCTAGTCTATAGTCTAGTCTATAGTCTAGTCTATAGTCTAGTCTATAGTCTAGTCTATAGTCTAGTCTATAGTCTAGTCTATAGTCTAGTCTATAGTCTAGTCTATAGTCTAGTCTATAGTCTAGTCTATAGTCTAGTCTATAGTCTAGTCTATAGTCTAGTCTATAGTCTAGTCTATAGTCTAGTCTATAGTCTAGTCTATAGTCTAGTCTATAGTCTATCTATAGTCTATAGTCTAGTCTATAGTCTAGTCTATAGTCTAGTCTATAGTCTAGTCTATAGTCTAGTCTATAGTCTAGTCTATAGTCTAGTCTATAGTCTAGTCTATAGTCTAGTCTATATTCTAGTCTATAGTCTAGTCTATAGTCTAGTCTATAGTCTAGTCTATAGTCTAGTCTATAGTCTAGTCTATAGTCTAGTCTATAGTCTAGTCTATAGTCTAGTCTATAGTCTAGTCTATAGTCTAGTCTATAGTCTAGTCTATAGTCTAGTCTATAGTCTAGTCTATAGTCTAGTCTATAGTCTAGTCTATAGTCTAGTCTATAGTCTAGTCTATAGTCTAGTCTATAGTCTAGTCTATAGTCTAGTCTATAGTCTAGTCTATAGTCTAGTCTATAGTCTAGTCTATAGTCTAGTCTATAGTCTAGTCTATAGTCTAGTCTATAGTCTAGTCTATAGTCTAGTCTATAGTCCAGTCTATAGTCTAGTCTATAGTCTAGTCTATAGTCTAGTCTATAGTCTAGTCTATAGTCTAGTCTAGTCTATAGTCTAGTCTATAGTCTATAGTCTAGTCTATAGTCTAGTCTATAGTCTAGTCTATAGTCTAGTCTATAGTCTAGTCTATAGTCTAGTCTATAGTCTAGTCTATAGTCTAGTCTATAGTCTAATCTATAGTCTAGTCTATAGTCTAGTCTATAGTCTAGTCTAGTCTATAGTCTAGTCTAGTCTATAGTCTAGTCTAGTCTATAGTCTAGTCTATAGTCTAGTCTATAGTCTAGTCTAGTCTATAGTCTAGTCTATAGTCTAGTCTATAGTCTAGTCTATAGTCTAGTCTATAGTCTAGTCTATAGTCTAGTCTATAGTCTAGTCTATAGTCTAGTCTATAGTCTAGTCTATAGTCTAGTCTATAGTCTAGTCTATAGTCTAGTCTATAGTCTAGTCTATAGTCTAGTCTAGTCTATAGTCTAGTCTATAGTCTAGTCTATAGTCTAGTCTATAGTCCTAGTCACTATAGTCTAGTCTATAGTCTAGTCTATAGTCTAGTCTATAGTCTAGTTTATAGTCTAGTCTATTGTCTAGTGTATAGTCTAGTTATAGTCTAGTCTTGTCTAGTGTATAGTCCAGACTATAGTCCAGTCTATAGTCTAATTTATAGTCTACTCTAAAGTCTAGTCTATTGTCTGGACTTTAACCAAAAGTCTATAATCGGTACTATACTGCAGTCCATAGTTTGTACTGTAGTCTGAACTATAATGTGGGACAAACGAAAGGACAAACTAATTTATCACCACGTAAAAATGTTGAAGGGTATCAAAACTAATAGGAAAGGACAACATCTTTTAGAGAAAATAACCATATATAAGTATTGCATGATGGTTGATGCAACAAGCAGAAGTAGTTAAGAAAAAACCTGGTGGTGATTTTTCTATCAAAAATAAAAAAATATATAAAACTTGGAAAGAAATTTCTTTGTAATATACAAGATCAAGAAAAGAGCAACAATTGAAACAAAACAGATAAAAAATAACTTCGACATGAAATAAAGAAAAAGCTGTACTTACATTTTTGGTTTCGTTTTGTGGTACAAGTTTATAAGAACAGCGGTAAAATTGTGGTATCACGACCAAATACTGAAGACGATGATGAAGATGCAGACGAGGAGGTTGATGATGATGTAGAGGCGTAGTATGATGTTTATAACAGCAGCACAAGCAAAAGGTTTAACTTATTCGAGAAGAAACAGGCTGGCTGCTACTTTAAATTTGGATTCTTTTTTCTTTAATATTAAACCACTTTTGGGTTAAAAAAAATCACAACAGCAGATGCTGATTTTAAGACAATACACAAAAAATCACTCTAGACCAGAATAATTTTCTTTAAACTGGTTTTTGTAATGACTTGCTCGAGCTTTTTCCTTTTTTTGCAATTGTTCATTCACAAAACATTCCCCCGAATTGTATCACAAGAAGAGGAAGACCCAATAAAATCTCTTATTTAAAGCCAATATGGAGGAAACGTTAAAAACTTATTAACATTTTTATTTAGTTTAGTGGTTTAATTTACACCTCTATATACCACATCTGCAATACACATATCAATTAATAAAATACACGTTTTTGCCGGTTTGCTATACTTTTTCCTCCACGTAGTAGTAGAAAAAAGAAGTCATTAAAAAATATTGATTTTAAAATGACTTTTAATCATGTAACTGCCATTCAAGTGTTAAGAGATTTCGTTGTTAAACCTTTTACTTTGCTACTGTCAGCCAGCCGCCACTCAATTTATGTTAAATATTCATGTATTTTTTAGCATTTAAAAGGATTTTGTGGTAAAAAATTTATTAAAACCCACATAAAGTTATTGAAACGTTTGTCATTTATGCGAGGACGACAACAAAACTTAATAAAATATTTCAACATTTGCCAAAGTTTTAAACAATGCAAATGGCATATTAATTAGCCATTTCTCCTCAGTATGCAAAGCTGTAAATAGTTAGAAAAAGAAAGAAAAATATATTAGTTTATAGCCAGTAAAATAAATATTTTAATATTAACTATTCATTCATATAATTTCACTATTACGATTTATTTTACAATTACTCCTCCCCCGCCCTCAGTTAGTAAAAACTAATCTCGTAACAAACACGTATTTCATTGATGACACGTTTTGCAAAATCACAAACATTGTTTGATGATTTTTTTAGACATTTTTGTTGTATTTGTTTTATTAAATATATAATAAATTTTGTTAACAAAAATTAAGGATTTTTTACAAAATTATTGCAATATTTTTATGGTTCGTTTTAGTCACTCTTTTAAAGCAGAAGCTTTTAACATATACGGGAGATTAACGAAAGATTAGCTTTCTCGTGAAAACTAGAACTGAACTAGAACTGAACTAGAACTGAACTAGAACTGAACTAGAACTGAACTAGAACTGAACTAGAACTGAACTAGAACTGAACTAGAACTGAACTAGAACTGAACTAGAACTGAACTAGAACTGAACTAGAACTGAACTAGAACTGAACTAGAACTGAACTAGAACTGAACTAGAACTGAACTAGAATTGAACTAGAACTGAACTAGAACTGAACTAGAACTGAAGTAGAACTGAACTAGAACTGAACTAGAACTGAACTAGAACTGAACTAGAACTGAACCAGAACTGAACTAGAACTGAACTAGAACTGAACTAGAACTGAACTAGAACTGAACTAGAACTGAACTAGAACTGAACTAGAACTGAACTAGAACTGAACTAGAACTGAACTAGAACTGAACTGAACTGAACTAGACTGAACTGAACTGAACTAGAACTGAACTAGAACTGAACTAGAACTGAACTAGAACTGAACTAGAACTGAACTAGAACTGAACTAGAACTGAACTAGAACTGAACTAGAACTGAACTAGAACTGAACTAGAACTGAACTAGAACTGAACTAGAACTGAACTAGAACTGAACTAGAACTGAACTAGAACTGAACTAGAACTGAACTAGAACTGAACTAGAACTGAACTAGCTAGAACTGAACTAGAACTGAACTAGAAACTGAACTAGAACTGAACTAGAACTGAACTAGAACTGAACTAGAACTGAACTAGAACTGAACTAGAACTGAACTAGAACTGAACTAGAACTGAACTAGAACTGAACTAGAACTGAACTAGAACTGAACTAGAACTGAACTAGAACTGAACTAGAACTGAACTAGAACTGAACTAGAACTGAACTAGAACTGAACTAGAACTGAACTAGAACTGAACTAGAACTGAACTAGAACTGAACTAGAACTGAACTAGAACTGAACTAGAACTGAACTAGAACTGAACTAGAACTGAACTAGAACTGAACTAGAACTGAACTAGAACTGAACTAGAACTGAACTAGAACTGAACTAGAACTGAACTAGAACTGAACTAGAACTGAACTAGAACTGAACTAGAACTGAACTAGAACTGAACTAGAACTGAACTAGAACTGAACTAGAACTGAACTAGAACTGAACTAGAACTGAACTAGAACTGAACTAGAACTGAACTAGAACTGAACTAGAACTGAACTAGAACTGAACTAGAACTGAACTAGAACTGAACTAGAACTGAACTAGAACTGAACTAGAACTGAACTAGAACAGAACTAGAACTGAACTAGAACTGAACTAGAACTGAACTAGAACTGAACTAGAACTGAACTAGAACTGAACTAGAACTGAACTAGAACTGAACTAGAACTGAACTAGAACTGAACTAGAACTGAACTAGAACTGAACTAGAACTGAACTAGAACTGAACTAGAACTGAACTAGAACTGAACTAGAACTGAACTAGAACTGAACTAGAACTGAACTAGAACTGAACTAGAACTGAACTAGAACTGAACTAGAACTGAACTAGAACTGAACTAGAACTGAACTAGAACTGAACTAGAACTGAAACTAGAACTGAACTAGAACTGAACTAGAACTGAACTAGAACTGAACTAGAACTGAACTAGAACTGAACTAGAACTGAACTAGAACTGAACTTAGAACTGAACTAGAACTGAACTAGAACTGAACTAGAACTGAACTAGAACTGAACTAGAACTGAACTCTAACTAGAATTGAATTGAATTAACTCTCAGAGATAGAAATATTTTCAATCTACGTATGTCGCTGTCGCCTTAATTGTAACCTATTCGTTTTATTACCATAATCAATTTATCTCCACAATTAGCAATAATTCAAAACATTTGCCATTTTTATATAAACTGCATAATATAAAATATTGTTTATTTTCTGTACTATATACTAGATATATTTATCTTCCGGTTATTTTATTACAAATATTTTAAGTAAATAAAATAATAAAGTAAACAAAATACAAACGAATTCTTTCAAGAATTTTTGCAATATGCTAATATTTTGAAATTAGAAAAAATTAACAATATTTAAAATCTAATAATAAAGATATTTATCTAACAAATTTTAAAATTGTACACACAGTCGCATGTGGGTGTAACGTAGCGTGGATTAAAAAAAAAAAGTTGTATTGCATTTAACAGTCTAACCTTGTATAAATGAAATCAGCGAACAGCAAATTCTTAAATACAAAGCATTTTTTATGTATAAAGCTTGACTTTTTAAGGCAAGATGATGATCTTCAAGATTTAAGATTTCAAAATTTTCAATTTTAACTCTTGAAGTTAATAATTTGTTTTCCAAAATTTAAAAACTCATATTTAATGTTTTGCAGTTAAATGAAATCATTTTGTGTGGGTGGAACTAGAAAAATTAATAATTTTTGTGTTTATACATAAATTTGCCAAATAATAAAAAATTATTGATATTGAATTATTTATTTATTGATTTAGTAACAAGTTTTGAATTTTTAATTTGGGTTAGTATTTTTGCTCGATGTGCCAGATGCGTTTATTTTGGATTGTAATTTGAAGTGTGAATCATCGGGTGCTTTTATTTGGAAGGCTTCATATTGAAATTCGATTCCAGTTCTAGTTCAGGTCTAGTTCAGTTCTAGTTCAGTTCTAGTTCAGTTCTAGTTCAGTTCTAGTTCAGTTCTAGTTCAGTTCTAGTTCAGTTCTAGTTCAGTTCTAGTTCAGTTCTAGTTCAGTTCTAGTTCAGTTCTAGTTCAGTTCTAGTTCAGTTCTAGTTCAGTTCTAGTTCAGTTCTAGTTCAGTTCTAGTTCAGTTCTAGTTCAGTTCTAGTTCAGTTCTAGTTCAGTTCTAGTTCAGTTCTAGTTCAGTTCTAGTTCAGTTCTAGTTCAGTTCTAGTTCAGTTCTAGTTCAGTTCTAGTTCAGTTCTAGTTCAGTTCTAGTTCAGTTCTAGTTCAGTTCTAGTTCAGTTCTAGTTCAGTTCTAGTTCAGTTCAGTTCTAGTTCAGTTCTAGTTCAGTTCTAGTTCAGTTCTAGTTCAGTTCTAGTTCAGTTCTAGTTCAGTTCTAGTTCAGTTCTAGTTCAGTTCTAGTTCAGTTCTAGTTCAGTTCTAGTTCAGTTCTAGTTCAGTTCTAGTTCAGTTCTAGTTCAGTTCTAGTTCAGTTCTAGTTCAGTTCTAGTTCAGTTCTAGTTCAGTTCTAGTTCAGTTCTAGTTCAGTTCTAGTTCAGTTCTAGTTCAGTTCTAGTTCAGTTCTAGTTCAGTTCTAGTTCAGTTCTAGTTCAGTTCTAGTTCAGTTCCTAGTTCAGTTCTAGTTCAGTTCTAGTTCAGTTCTAGTTCAGTTCTAGTAGTTCTAGTAGTTCTAGTTCAGTTCTAGTTCAGTTCTAGTTCAGTTCTAGTTTCAGTTCTAGTTCAGTTCTAGTTCAGTTCTAGTTCAGTTCTAGTTCAGTTCTAGTTCTAGTTCAGTTCTAGTTCAGTTCTAGTTCAGTTCTAGTTCAGTTCTAGTTCAGTTCAGTTCTAGTTCAGTTCTAGTTCAGTTCTAGTTCAGTTCTAGTTCAGTTCTAGTTATAATTCCTTATGTTTAGACATGTCAGATGTTTTTCTTAAGTAGGAAAAAACATTATATCTGTTAGTGATCCTCAGAAGGTTTATAAAATACGTTTAGTGAATCGTTAAGAAATCTCTATAAATCTTTTAAATTGTGTTAAATTGTGAATAAGAAGGATTTTCTTGATTTCCTAGTAGAAAACCATAAATAAACAAACCAGCTGTAGAAGATTTTCAACAACCATAAATTAACTACTGTTCGTTTTTTATCCAAATATTTTCGAAAACATCTGCTTTATTTTTGTAAACCAAAAAACAAAGATGCACCTGTCACCAAAACTAAAAACCTAAAATTATATTTAACTCTTCTGTGCAATTAAAGTTTTTTACGTAAAATATGTATTTCCAAAAACTCCAAGTAATTTAAAAACAAATTAACTTTACACTCATAAAAATATGACATAAGTGTTTGTAAAAAGTAAGATATTATGGGCAAATGAAAGGACTGTCAGAAATGGGTGAATCTCAAACGATTTGTATTTTCTTATGTCCGTCTTTCCTTATACTATACAAAACGGATTGACGGACATGTTTAAATCTGTTGCGATTTCAATATTTTAGTGAAACTAATAGAGCCTATTTCTGGAATATTACAAACATTTGTATGAACCATCAGTATTCTACTTCTTATTGCCAATACTATAATTTTATGTCCGTCTGTCTGTATGTCTGTATGTCTGTCTGTATGTCTGTCTGTATGTATGTATGTATGTATGTCTGTCTGTCTGTCTGTCTGTCTGTCTGTCTGTCTGTCTGTCTGTCTGTCTGTCTGTCTGTCTGTCTGTCTGTCCATCCAGTTTGCCATGAGTTTATTGACGGACTGACAGACCTTATAAAATCTGAACCGATTGTTTTAGTTCCATAAAAAAGTGGGAGCATTGTCTTTGTTTACTATAAACTTTAACATAATACTCTGTTCTATTGGAGGGTATAATTATATTAAATACTAAAGGTAATAAAAATCCTACTACTATGAACACAAAAAAGAAAACAATTTCGTTTGACATCATATGTGGGTTGGAAATCTATTAAATAAATTTTGAAAAAATTACAACAAAAAGAATTCTAAAACAAAGTGTTTAAACAATTTCAGAAAACATACCCACAAAAAAGTGGTGGTTTTGTACAATTTTGTAGATCACTCAACTCAAAACAAACTGTCATATGTAGAGTAATGTTTAAATGAATGATTTAAACACCTGTACCATAAACTAAATAAAATTCTATAGAATTTTGTTTTTATTTTTTATGTGTAACAAAAATCTACAAATACAACAAAAAACTGCAATTAACGTTTTGAGTTAAAAATGTTTACAAAAGAGCTGGAAAAAACGTTAACATTTAGTTTAATACTTGTTTAAGTTGAAAAATATAAATAAAATATTTTTTCACTTTATTTTAAACTAGTATGAGTATACGGTAATTAATTGCAAATTAAACTTTTAATAGAAAAAAAATAAAACTCGTAATTAAATGTGGAAAAATACATAAAATTGCAAAAACAAATTAAACGCAACGCACCTGTTTAAAGAATTTTTGTTGAGTTTAACTTAAGACACTTTTAAAATTTACTTTTTTTATTCCAAATTTCAGCAAATTATTTTATTAAATTTATAAATTTTGTTATTTTTTTGCTTTTAATTTATTACAAATTTTCTTATGTTTAGCAAAATTTTGAACCAATTTATTTAATTTTTTTTTGTAAAAATTTTCTTAAATTTATTTCGTTGTCATAATTTTTTCTACACATTAATTTTTTTCAATTTTATAAAAAATTCATCGTTTTGTTGCACTAACTTAAACATCACGCATTTGTTAACGACACAGAGATAGAGAGAGATGTTGCAAGCACGACGTTTTATTTCAAACTAAACACTTAAATGCATATTTTGTAGCTGAAAAACCGGCAGATACAATAAAACAATCTTACAGATGCACAGACACACACGCCACCAACTCAAACGAACTCAACCAAACCAAACAAACCGAAAAGTTGTAAAGAGTAAAACGGAGCACAAAAAGATATTTCAAAAAAATTTCATCTACAAGTTCAACATACAAACGACATTTGCATTTGTTTTATAAATAGCAACATTTACAACAATAACAAACTATTATAGCAAAATTTCCAAAGCAACATTTGTAACTCTTTAAATATATTTTATTTGCAATTTACTTGTAATTGCGTTTAGTAAGGAACTTAAATGATTGTCGCATTTGCTTAGCTGTGTATTAAACTCGACAAATGTTGACACAAGACTAATTGTCACAAGCTTAACGTTAAGCTTACTTAGTTTGTCAAAACATGGCTCATCATTTTTGTTGTTAGATTACAATTAAGGTAATTTATTAACCCTTGGAGTGGTTAAGGGTACTGCAAAAACTAAGCAAATCAGCTTTTTTATTTGATTTTCAATATAATGCCCTTGTAAACATTGTAAATCTAGCGAATTCAAGGGAAAATGTTGCAGTTTACTTAACCACTGCACTGAACTATATAATTTTAAGTTTTGCAACACTTAAACAACTTTACAAGACCCTTGTAAACCTTGAAAATATACAAAGTCTAGTGAAATTCAGCAATTTAGAAACAAAAACCGCAAACGAATATGAAACTAGAAATTGCAACACTTGAGCAACTTTGTACTACAAAAACAATATCCTTGCAAACCTTGTAAATGGAAGAAAACGTAAAGAAATTCATCATTTTGAAATCCACAACAACAAAAGTCAAGAAAATCTGCTATATTTTTTCAGTATTTATATTTCTAGTTGATATTTTTTTAAAACCTTGGTAAACATTGTAAATGTAGCAAAATAGAGGGAAAAAGTTGCAGTTTGCTTAAACACTACAGTGAGCTATATAATTTTAAGATTTGCAACACTTAAACACCTTTGCAATACAAAAACAACACCCATGCAAACCTTGTAAATGCAAATAAAAATCAAGCAAATCAGCTATATTTTATCAGCATTTATATTTCTACTTGATATTTATTTGTAAACATTGTAAATGTTACAAAGTCTAGTGAAATTGTTGCAATTTTAAGATTTGCAACATTTAAACAACTTTACAAGACCCTTGTAAACTTTGACAACATACAGAGTCTAGTAAAATCCAGAAATTTAGGAAGAAAAACAGTAAACAAATATGAACTTAGAAATTGCAACACTTGAGCAACTTTGCAATATAAAAACAACACCTTGCAACCCTTGTAAATGCTAAATGAAATCATCATTTCGCAACCTGCAACAACTAAAACCAAGCAAATCAGATATATTTTTCAGCATTTTTATTTCTACTTGATATTTGTTTTAATGCCCTTGTAAACATTGTAAAAGTAGCAATTTTAAGGAAATATGTTGCTGTTTGCTAGAATATGACAATGAACTAATATTAATATTAACATTTATAACACTAAAACTACTTTACAAGGCTAAAGTCATACCCTTGTAAACCTTGTAAAAGCATAAGCAGTAAAGAAAAACATAATTTTCGAAATCTGCAGCAATAGATAATGTAAAATTTTATGTTGCAACACTTGAGCAACTTTGCAAGACTTAAAACATTATATTGTAAACCTTGTAAATTTACCAAGAGTAAAAAAAGTCATAATTTTTTAAAACTACAACCTACTTTTATTTAAGTTAAAGGAAATTCAATCAATTCCGAATCAACTACACTTCTGCCCTTAAAATATTTCTTATATAATCAGACCTCTATGGGTTAATTCTTATTAGGTTTAGTAGCTCTACAATAACAAAAAATAAAATTTATTTTCACTATTCAAACAGAAAAAAAACGTATGCAACATTATTTTGCAAAGAGTATTTTCATCAAGAGAGCAAACACGGAGAGAAAACGAACAATGTAAACAAAATAAGAAATATGGAGTAAATATAAACATGTTGCTAGAGTGTTCAAAAATAACATGTTGCTGGAAAATGTTTACTAAACAAAAAGTGTATAAGAATGTTGTAAAGAAAATTATAATGATTTATTATTCAAAATTTTATAAACGCTTAATAATTTATATGTCAAAATCATTCAATTTGATTGATTATTAAACTTGGTTTAGTTTTATTATTGTTATATATATGTTGTTGCTGTGAAAAGATTAGAGTTTAAGTACAATGTTTATAAAGTTTATAGAAGAGTAAGATCTTGAAATTCTTGAAATCGAATTTATCATAGTAAAGCGAAAACAAAAATATTTTGCGACAAAATGTTTATAGAACACAAACGAGTAAAAATTAGCAGACTACATAACACTCTATAGACTTCTCCATATATGGAACTCTAGACTGACTTATAGGTGGTACTAAAGTCTACTCTATAAACGAGACTATGGACTAGAAGATACTATAAAGTACTCTTAAATTAGACTAGTTTACAGACTAGACTATAGACTAGACTATACACTAGACTATAGACTAGACTATAGACTAGACTATAGACTAGACTATAGACTAGACTATAGACTAGACTATAGACTAGACTATAGACTAGACTATAGACTAGACTATAGACTAGACTATAGACTAGACTATAGACTAAACTATAGACTAGACTATAGACTAGACTATAGACTATACTATAGACTAGACTATAGACTAGACTATAGACTAGACTATAGACTAGACTATAGACTATAGACTAGACTATAGACTAGACTATAGACTAGACTATAGACTAGACTATAGACTAGACTATAGACTAGACTATAGACTAGACTATAGACTAGACTATAGACTAGACTATAGACTAGACTATAGACTAGACTATAGACTAGACTATAGACTAGACTATAGACTAGACTATAGACTAGACTATAGACTAGACTATAGACTAGACTATAAACTAGACTAGACTATAGACTAACTAGAGACTAGACTATAGACTAGACTATAGACTAGACTATAGACTAGACTATAGACTAGACTATAGACTAGACTATAGACTAGACTATAGACCTAGACTATAGACTAGACTATAGACTAGACTATAGACTAGACTATAGACTAGACTATAGACTAGACTATAGACTAGACTATAAACTAGACTATAGACTATAGACTAGACTATAGACTATAGACTAGACTATAGACTAGACTATAGACTAGACTAGACTAGACTATAGACTAGACTATAGACTAGACTATAGACTAGACTATAGACTAGACTATAGACTAGACTATAGACTAGACTATAGACTAGACTATAGACTAGACTATAGACTAGACTATAGACTAGACTATAGACTAGACTATAGACTAGACTATAGACTAGACTATAGACTAGACTATAGACTAGACTATAGACTAGACTATAGACTAGACTATAGACTAGACTATAGACTAGACTATAGACTAGACTATAGACTAGACTATAGACTAGACTATAGACTAGACTATAGACTAAACTATAGACTAGACTATAGACTAGACTAGACTAGACTATAGACTAGACTATAGACTAGACTATAGACTATAGACTAGACTAGACTAGACTATAGACTAGACTATAGACTAGACTATAGACTAGACTAATTATAGATTAGACTATAGACTAGACTAGAGACTAGGCTATAGACTAGACTAGACTATTTACTAGATAATATACTGAAATATAGACTAGATTATATGTTAAACTATAGACATGACTACATACTAAACTACTGAATTTTCTCTTTCGCAGTATTGGCATAGATTTTAGATAAAATTTGGTCGTGATTAGTGATCGCTCACTCTATTCTAATGTATAAAAGAATGTTCTTCTGTTTTAGGGTTTTTAGTGTTAACAAGAAAAAAACATCTTTACTTTAATTTAAAATTTATAACCCTTTTAAAGATGTTTTGATAACCCAACTACCTTTATTCTTAATTTGAGTTTGATTAATAATTACTTTGAAATTCTTCTTTTGAAACCCCTTTTTTCTTTATATCTAAACATTTTGTTAACAAACCCTACTAAAACAATCTAAAGTGTCTAAATAATCATTAGGGTCGTACAAATAATGCGTTGCCCTTAAAGACAAACACCTTTGTTTAGCCAAGGGAATCATTTTTATTTAAATATCAGGCATTATTTGCTAACACTTGTGTGTGATTATTCAAATTTTGATTATAAAATTTATCAAATTTCCCAAGAACAAACACAAACAGATCAGATGTTTGAAATGTCTTTTCATGTTTTTTTGTTAAAAGAAAAACATTTTACGCCTCATAGCCAAACAAAGAACAGAAAAGAGGGAAATAATGAAAGTGCTATCTGTCTGTTCGATCCATTCATCCGTCTGTCACTCCTCTTTGCACCAGGTAGTAGTTTTTCTTAATTATCAGTTCTTCATGATCGTGTTTGAGTTTGTTTCTTAAATTAACATATTGTTGTTGTTTTGTGGCAAGTAGCTAGTAGTAGTTGTTGTATTTATTACAATTTAGAAGGTCGTTTTAGTATTTCAATATTTTTCTTTTGTTTAAAAAAAAAACTTTATATATTCATTTAGTAGTTATTATTATCTTTATATTTCAAACACTTTTCCGTGTAAAAACAAACAATAAATGTTTAAGAACAAAAAACAAACTATCCGTAATCTAAGTATCTGTCGAATGTGTATCTTTTTGTAAAGCTGCTGCTTTACTGCTGACTTCCAGCAAGTGTAACTTAATACTTTAAATGTTCATTAATGCGTTTTACTATTTAAATTTTATTTTAGTTGTAACACACCTCTGAGTCCATAGAAACTTTGTGTCTCACCTCCTCTACCCAGAGACCACATTTCGTGGTTGCGGTTGCTTAGTTTTTAACTGATCTACACTACGTTGTTGCAGTAATGAATGAATGAATGTTTTCTGTTATAGCGATCTTTTGGTTAGATTTTTTCAGTTTCTGTGTATAAGTACGTACATATCTCCATGTATCTTAATGTATCTTTATGTTTCTCTTGTTTTTTTTCTTCCTCGATTACTTTGAAGATATGAAACGCATTAGTTTTTTTTTTGTGCATTGTTTAAAGTTGGTTTTAGATTTTGATACGTCATGCTGATAAAGACGTGTTAAAATAGAAGAAATATCTTTAAAACAAAAATTATAAAATGTATAAAAAACAGATCTATTGTTAGGAGATCACGCTGGGAGTTGGTAAGATGAATGTAAGAATCAATAGATACATTATTTGACAGATCGATAATCAAACTAATTGTTGAGAGCATCTTAAAAAGATCACGCACTGAATTTGTAAAAAGAAAACAATGATACCTTTAAAGAATTTATTAGACAGTTGGGCGTTCGAAGAGAAAACTAGATTTATGTAGAAATATCGATTTTTAAAAAGTGGAAGTGATTAGAAATTGTTACTGTTTTCTCTCAAAAAGGTAAAATTAATTTCTTATCATAGAAATAAAGCATAGACTATAATAGACTAGACTTTAGGCTAGACTATATACTAATCTATAGTGTATTCTATAGTCTAGTCTATAGTCTAGTCCATAATCTAGTCTATGGTCTAGTCTTAGTCTATTATATAGTCTATTCTATAGTCTAGTCTATAGTGTAGTCTATAGTATATGCTATAGTCGAGTCTATAGTCTATTCTATAGTCTAGTCAAGTCTATATACTAGTCTGGTTGCTAGTATATTCTAGTCTATAGTTTAGTGTATACTGCAATCTATAGCCTAATCAGAAATCACTTTTTAAAAGATTTAGAAAATCTTACATATTAAAAAATAACTTACCTTTGCTAAGATGACAAATCAAAATTCATTCATTCTCTTCTTTTTTATCAATTAATTAAACATAATTTTTTTCAAAACAGGCCATATTATTATTTCCTAACATTTTAGTTAAGAAATTTACTTATTCTTTCATTTTTTTCTTTGCTTTTATTATTTTTCTATCATTTTTATTCTTTATTTTCATTTCCATTAAATTTTAAACTTTCCCTTTAAATTCTAACGGTCGCACAATTTTAACCACTTTACAACACTATTATTAAACGCACGCATTTTATTTGTCAACACTTAAAAGCAAAAAAGTCACAAAAACAAACATAAACAAACGAACCGATTGGCAGAGAAAAATTTGCAAACTTGATGCCGCTTGTTCTTTTTACACAAATAAAACTTTAAAAAACATATTTCACAAAAAACTAACATTATATTTCGAAAATTTGCATATTTATTTATAACGGGACACACTTTTTATAATTCTCGAAGACATTTTAATATTATTTTCTTAAAAAACAAAATTACACTACACGGAGCAACAACCGATTGTAAAAAATAAAAACCGCGAACTGTCAGCTGTTACAAAAACAGAGTGGGTTAAGTGTGAGAGTGCACTATAACAGAGTTGTTTAAGTGGAATATGAAAAATAAACACAGCAAGGTGAAAGAAACGGAAATAGAGCAATGATTTGAATTATTTTGTAACGGAAACGTAAAAAGTTTGAAAAAGAAATGTATTTAGCGCTAAACAGTTTGAATTTTTGAATTTTTTTTTAATATAATTGTGTTTGAATTATGATTCTCTGAGAATTTAATAAGAAAACTGAAAATTGATTAAATTTTTGCAATTTTTTATACATTTTAAAAAACATTGTTATTTCAATGGTAAAAATTTCTTTATTTTTTATTAAAAATTTAAAATAATACAACTTTGTATAACAAACAAAACCCCAGTTTATAAAACAAACACAAAATTAACAAAGAAAAATAAATAAATTATTAAGAAAATTATTTTAAAATAAATTTACAACTAAATTAAATTTCAAAAAGCCATTTAAATTACCTAAAATGCAAAAAAGTACAAATTCTTTAAAAATTGGAAACATATGTAAATAAATAAAAGTAGTAATTTTGAAATGCATTGGCATCACTTTAAACTTTTGACATAAAGCAGAGATGCCAATTTTGCATTTTTACTTAAGTAACTTTTTTCTAAAATGAAAATTTTTAAACTATAAATATCAAATAATAACACATTTTTAAATTAATTTCAAGATCCCGGAATATTAGATCCCCTAAAATTTAAAGTTTTGCCTTAATAGTCGTGTTAGTTTTCCCCAAATTCTCTTCTATACTCTTTACCCCTTGAGGCTGTTCTTCCAAGGGCAGCAGATTCCCAGTAGCAAATATATTTTTAGGATCCAATTGTTGTTTAGTGGCTTTATAGAGATTTGCTCCCGTTTGTGTTATAGTTTTCGTATACCATTGTGAACGTATTTTACCCACACCATGATGATGTGAGAGTGAACCACCACAGGCCAATATCTCGTCTCTGGCACCATTTTCTATGTGTTCGAATAGTTCGACAGGATTGGAGAAACCCTTATAGTTAAATGCAAAATAGAAATAAACACAGGCACCGGCATCATAGGTTTGGGTGACGCGGCAGGAAATGGAGAAGTGGTGAATGCTTTTGGCATGACATTCCTGGAAAAGAAATTCGTAAAAATTTTATCATATTGCTTTTATCACGACTAGACCAAAGTCCGGAATATAGACAAAACTATAGCCTGCACTACTTCTTAAGATATTCTTTAATTCTCAATAATTTTTCTTACCAATTCTATGCGCTTTTTAACATTTTCACATAAACTGTAGCAACGATCCCAGGGCACTGAAGTCTCAAATGATTCAGCTACTATATCGTACAGCAAAGCCAAATCCTGAAACAGAATATAACCAGTGTTAGAAAAACTACGTTGCTACCAAGTATTATATTATTGCTCTAACTACTGCTCCAAACAATTGTCTGAAGTTGTAGCAGTAGCATTTGTTTTGTTTTATAATCATACGTTTCTAAAACTTTTGCTACTTATAAAAAAGTAAATCTCAAAATATAGCAGTAGTAATAAAACAGTAGCAGTAGAAATAGTTCTAAATAAAACATAAACTACAAATGGAGTAGTAGCTTAAAAAAAGAAATAATTTTATTGCTACTTTTGATAAGTAGCAATAGAAATATTTTCTACAAGTTGATCGTTCTATTGCTACCAAATTATTGAAGTAGCAATAGAATAAAACAAAAAACTTCGACAAAAAAAATAAACTAACAAATAAACATATCCCAACGGGAAAAAGATTCAGTATAGGGGCCTTACTAAGGGCATTTTTCTATAGACACAAGTACATTCAGCCGCATTGCAAAATCGTTTCAATTTTACATGCTTACTTAAAAAGGCCTGTAGATGGTCTTCCGTTAAAGGCTTTTTAGAAGATTTTCAGTCGAAGGATTTGTAAAATGGCCTTATAAGAAATTACATAATTAATTATACAATAGAATTTATAAAATTGTATAAAGTAAATTTTCATACAAAATTTGATACATAATCCTTTGATAAATGTGCATGAATCCTTTTAGTAGAGGAAACAAAGTCCTCCTAGAATATCTTTTGCGAAAAGGCAATGAGAAACCTTTATAATATGTAAATATGTCTTAGAAGGCCCACGAATCGAAGTCCTAGCATTTTTCCCCGCTGATTGTGCCTTTTTTCTGAATGTCGTAATTTTTTTTTTTTCGTATTTTAATAAAATTTTTATTTTTTATGCTACCAGAATTTAGGTAGCATTGCTACCAAAATTTTGGTAGCATTGCTACTTTATTTAGGTAGCAGTTGCTACCAAATTTTTGATTGTTGAAAAATATAATATCGTTTATTGCTACTTCAGGAAAATATTTACTGCTACTATTTGAAGTATTCAACTGCTACATTGAAACATTTATATACCAATGACTTTACTACTGCTATCAAACTTTTTATTTTTTTGCTACATTTATAACTACTGCTACCAAAATCTAAAGGTAGCAGTAGTAATAGTAAATGATTTGCTGCTAGTTTTTGAACATTTTCTAACTACAAAAGTAGTTATTTTTCGTTACTACAGCTACTTGTAGTCTAGTTTTTTAAACACTGAATATAACAAATTACTCTCTATATATATACAACTCTCTCTCTCTCTCTCGGTTTACTTACCCTCATATAAGCTATAACAAAAGTCATTATATAACCTCTTTCACCATTTTGACCACCACCGGAAAATCCTTTATGCTTTTTCGCAATATTGATAATCAAGGACTCTTGCCTATCTACATCGTCGGCTTCTCCCTCGAATAGTAATGTGGCGGCACAAATTTTGGTCAGATCCAAACATTTTACCATCGTAAGATATTTCTTTTTGAATGCATCCTTTAAGTCCTCACGCCAACCTTTTACTGGTTTCAAACTTTGACCCATAATAAATTGATTGTTATCCATTAAACGTACCGAGGCGGGTTGACAACGACGTTCGGCCACTTCACGCATAAAGCCCACACCACTTTCGAAATCGGGGAATACCAAAGAGTTGTAGCGTTTAACGGGCGGTAAGGGTCTTACTTTTAAAACCACCTCAGTGATAACACCCAATGTACCCTCGGAACCCATAATGACATGATTAAAATCTGGACCACAAGAAATACGAGGAGCCGTACATTCTCGATCCAACACTCCAGCAGGTGTCACCAATTTCACTCTTACCACTAGATCTTCTATGTTGCCATAAACATTTTTCTTCATGCCCGAAGCTCGTGTGGCCACCCAACCACCTAAAGTGGAGAATTCATAACTGTCCGGCTCATGGCCCACTGTAAGGCCTTCTTTACGCAATATATTTTCCAAATCCTGACCCGCTATACCAGCCTCAAAACATACTGTTAGATTTTTTCTATTCAACCACAACATACGATTCATTTGCGAGGTATCCAATATACAAATCATACGTTGCTCCTGTTGAGGACAAGTAGTAGCTCCCGATACCGAGGTACCACCACCATAGGGTAACACTACCACATTATGCTTATGAGCCAGGGCAACTAATTTCTCTACTTCCGAGTGATTATTGGGCCAGGTCACTACATCGGGTATTCTTTGAAATTTATTATGACTTAAATAGTAAATGTCGTGTAACGTCTGACCATGACATCTTACAAAACGATCTATACCCTCTTGACTATAGGAAATTTCGGTTTCATGTAGTTCTTGCAGAAAATCTGTATTAACGGTGGGTCTTGGATATTCTTGGGGTAGCATAGGTTTGGGTATATTGTCATAAACGGTGATGTTGAAAGTACTTAAAACCCAATCGGTGAAATAGGGTAAGGCAGCACCTTCCAGGGGATATCTGAAATGTGGTTAAAATTAATGAAAATCGGATAATGGACTAGTCTATAGATTAACTACGCTATAGACTATGCTATAGACTAGAATATGGACTATAGAGTAGACTTTAATCTGGACTATATAGTAGACTATATGTAGTATAGAGTAGACTATAATCTGGACTATAGTATAGATTATAGTCTGGACTATAGAGTAGACTTTAGTCTGGACTATAGAGTAGACTATAGTCTGGACTATAGGGTAGACTATAGTCTGGACTATAGGGTAGACTATAGTCTGGACTATAGGGTAGACTATAGTCTGGACTATAGGGTAGACTATAGTCTGGACTATAGGGTAGACTATAGTCTGGACTATAGAGTAGACTATAGTCTGGACTATAGAGTAGACTATAGTCTGGACTATAGAGTAGACTATAGTCTGGACTATAGAGTAGACTATAGTCTGGACTATAGAGTAGACTATAGTCTGGACTATAGAGTAGACTATAGTCTGGACTATAGAGTAGACTATAGTCTGGACTATAAAGTACACTATAGTCTTGACTATAGTCTCAAATTTAGAGTAGACTATAGTCTGGACTTTAGAGGAGACTATATTCTGTACTATAAAGTAGACTATAGTCTGGACTATAGAGTAGACTATAGTCTGGACTATAGAGTAGACTATAGTCTGGACTATAGAGTAGACTATAGTCTGGACTATAGAGTAGACTATAGTCTGGACTATAGAGTAGACTATAGTCTGGACTATAGAGTAGACTATAGTCTGGACTATAGAGTAGACTATAGACTAGCCTATAGTCTTGACTATAGAGTAGCCTATAGTCTGGACTATAGAGTAGCCTATAGTCTGGACTATAGAGTAGACTATAGTCTGGACTATAGAGTATACTGTAGTCTGGACTATAGGGTAGACTATAGTCTGGACTATAGAGTAGTCTATAGAATAGACTATAGTCTGGACTACAGAATTGACTATAGTGTGGACTTTGGAGTAGACTACAGTCTGGACTATAGATTAGACTATAGTCTGGACTATAGAATTAACTATAGTCTGGACTATAGAATTAACTATAGTGTGGACTATAGAGTAGACTATAGTCTGGACTATAGAGTCGATTATAGTCTGGACTATAGTGTAGACTATAGTCTGCAGTAAAGAGTAGATGTTTACACTTACCTATCGCCACGAAAATGTATGATATTATTTTTAACATAAAATTCGGAATCCTTATAACCCCAACCATACCACTTGAGAACGTCTTGCCTGTAAAAGAATTTGTTCGAAAAATGGGTCAATTTCAAAATTTTTTTTTTGCAAACACTTAAGTAAATAAAAACCACCCCTCCAGCCGAGAAATAATACAAAAAATACAAAAATGTGTATGTGTTAGCTCGTGCCTTTGAGGGGGTGTGTTCGTTATATGGTTTTATTACTGGTACTGGAAACAAACCTTCTTTTGGGGAACACACCATTAACATCCTTTGATAGACGTTCATCTAAAGTTATGGACGCCTTAAAGGCGCCTTGTGATTTCTGTTGTTTGTTTTCTTTGTTATTTATTACATTAATTGTTAAATCCTTTTCCGTTTTATTAATATAATTAATACATTTATTATTAGCAGCCATTATTTAAGTTTCTAGTGTTGTGATTTCTATTAAAGATTTTCCTTGTTATTTATCGATTTTTAGCCACACAACACTGGTTTTCTTCTTTTTTTATAAGGATTTATTAAAGGATTTTTCTTTTGGCATTTAGTTGTTAGTTTTGTAATTATTATAAAATTTTCTAGTTATTAAATTAATTATTAATAATTTATATAAGTTTTTTTATTTATTTATGTTTATTTTCTATTAGAATTGTATGTTTTTATTTAGATTTTATTGTAATTATAAATGTTTAGCTAAATTTTTGACAGCTTTCTTTAACAACTTGTCTATTCCAACTGCCAGACAATAAAATATCAAGGGGGTTTATTTCGGTCGAAATGTTCTATATAAAATAGCAACAACAACAACATGACACACTCGACAAAATCACTCATACGTTCACTCACTCAATGTAATGTAGTTCTCTGCATAGTGGAGGATACATAGAGCAGAAACCTCGCATAAAAAAGCTAATACATACAAAAACGTTTGATTTTGTTTTCAAATTCACAGTTTATTTACTAAACATTTGCAACACTTATTAGTTTTATGTCACTAGTCCTAAGAATCCTTGTCAGCAGAGTTACCCCTCTTGCTCTATAAATGTATTTCTGTTATTTAAGAGGGAGCAAATTCACCCAGAGAGAGTTTGAGTGGACTTTTATTTAAATCAAAAATTTGAGTTGTTTTATTACAATTTTTACTTTATTTTATTACAAAAATTTATTGTATTATATTTTTTATAAAATATACAAAATTTTATTGTTACTTAACCCCTTGCTTGTAAAATTTTATGTAAATTGTTTGATTTTTGCAGAGAATTTTGTTTTGGTTTTATTTTGCGCGCGCATTGTTTTTGCAAATGGATTTTTACATAAAATTTTTGCCGGTATGTGGTGCAATTTCTTGTTGTCTTCCCTCTTTCTTGTTTTCTTCTCTTCTTTTTTTTAAATTCGTGCACGTTTTAGCAAATATGTATTAAATGGATTACAATAAAAACCACAGACGAAAAGCAACAAAACGCTTCTTTTCAGACATTCGTTTTGAAAATGGAGGGGCGAATAATATTCAAAAACTAAGAACATTTAAGAGAACTGAACTAGAACTGAACTAGAACTGAACTAGAACTGAACTAGAACTGAACTAGAACTGAACTAGAACTGAACTAGAACTGAACTAGAACTGAACTAGAACTGAACTAGAACTGAATTAGAACTGAACTAGAACTGAACTAGAACTGAACTAGAACTGAACTGGAACTGAACTAGAACTGAACTAGAACTGAACTAGAACTGAACTAGAACTGAACTAGAACTGAACTAGAACTGAACTAGAACTGAACTAGAACTGAACTAGAACTGAACTAGAACTGAACTAGAACTGAACTAGAACTGAACTAGAACTGAACTAGAACTGAACTAGAACTGAACTAGAACTGAACTAGAACTGAACTAGAACTGAACTAGAACTGAACTAGAACTGAACTATAACTGAACTAGATTTGAACTAGAACTGAACTAGAACTGAACTAAAACTGAACTAGAACTGAACTAGAACTGAACTAGAACTGAATTAGAACTGAACTAGAACTGAACTAAAACTGAACTAGAACTGAACTAGAACTGAACTAGAACTGAACTAGAACTGAATTAGAACTAGAACTGAACTAGAACTGAACTAGAACTAACTGAACTGAACTAGAACTGAACTAGAACTGAACTAGAACTGAACTAGAACTGAACTAGAACTGAACTAGAACTGAACTGAACTAGAACTGAACTAAAACTGAACTAGAACTGAACTAGAACTGAACTGAACTAGAACTGAACTAGAACTGAACTAGAACTGAACTAGAACTGAACTAGAACTGAACTAGAACTGAACTAGAACTGAACTAGAACTGAACTAGAACTGAACTAGAACTGAACTAGAACTGAACTAGAACTGAACTATAACTGAACTAGATTTGAACTAGAACTGAACTAGAACTGAACTAAAACTGAACTAGAACTGAACTATAACTGAACTAGATTTGAACTAGAACTGAACTAAAACTGAACTAGAACTGAACTAGAACTGAATTAGAACTAGAACTGAACTAGAACTGAACTATAACTGAACTAGAACTGAACTAGAACTGAACTGAACTAGAACTGAACTAAAACTGAACTAGAACTGAACTAGAACTGAACTGAACTAGAACTGAACTAGAACTGAACTAGAACTGAACTAGAACTGAACTAGAACTGAACTAGAACTGAACTAGAACTGAACTAGAACTGAACTAGAACTGAACTAGAACTGAACTAGAACTGAACTACAACTGAACTAGAACTGAACTAGAACTGAACTAGAACTGAACTAGAACTGAACTAGAACTGAACTAGAACTGAACTAGAACTGAACTAGAACTGAACTAGAACTGAACTAGAACTGAATTAGAACTGAACTATATCTGAACTAGAAATGAAATAGAACTGAATTTTGTTTAATTGTCCTGATTTGATTAAACGTCCTTTTTTACTCCCCTTTTTTTTGAGGGTTAAAATCATACTTTTTTGTACCGTTATTACGAATTCATGAAAATGACAAATGTAAATGTTGGTGTGAGTATTGCTGTTTAAGAGTGTTAACTGGATTACGGTCATGTGTTAACAAGGATGGGAAATTGACATTTTTAAAAATAAAAAATTACTTTTTGTAAAAGCTTAACCTACTTCACTAAAGGGTTGAAGTTTAAATTTATAAAAACTATATAATTACATTATTTAAAGATTATGGTAAAACGTTTAGTAAATATTGAATAAATATAACAGTATTTTTTAACAAATTTCGCAATTTTTATTTAATTACTTTAACAAGTAATTAAAACAATCTAAAACAATAATAATATACATATGTATATGTATGTAGCTTTTTTTTATTATTTTTGTACTATAATGACAAATATTATGGGTAATAATTATTTTAGAGCTTGTAAAACTAAAATTTACTTAAATAATTATTAAACTTTAGAGTAACTTTCAAAACGTGCTGGATTAAAATTTTTATTTGCTTTTAAGATTAACACACAATTTAAAGAATTTAAACTAGAATGAAATAAAACAAAAGATTTTTAAAAATTATCCGAAAGAATTTGACCTTTTATTCCAGAAAGTACTTTTTCAATGATTCAAAATACTCAATTTCTCCAACTCTGCTTAAAACAGACAATGTGTCTAAAATGGTTTTAACACTCAAAAGGGGTGGGTTGGTTAGTTGAGTCAAACATGGGTTATAAAAATAAATAAAACAGGGTGGAAAAAACCCCCCAAAAAAACAATTGTTACAATTTTAAGACATAACACTCGAAATTACAAATAATTAATTGCAGCAGATAGAAATAACACTCAAAATTTCAAACCATTAAACACATGTGTTGAGAATTATAACTTTATGGGAATTTTAAAACATGTAGTCCATATTAATTATTAAAAAAATAACACACAAAAACGAAACAATTATAAGTTATAAATAATAGTTGGAATAAATAGATTTGAGGTTACGAAGAAAAAAAGGATAACTGTTAATTAAAACGCACTTGAAATTAAAAATAAAACACGCAATAATAAAAATATATATTTAGTAATTTGAAAATTTATTTATATATTTTTTTAATTATTTATGCTTTTTATTTAATTTGTCTTTTCCATTTTATTTTGTTTTAATTTCGTTTTCAAATTTCCGTTTTGAAAAATGACTGTTACTTTGACAACGCGTTAATTACTACTGCTGCATTGATTCAAAATTTGCCAACTGCATTCATCACTCATCTATTTGCAATTTTATTTGTCAATATTTTTTATTTATTATTTACATTTAGTTACATCTCTTTATAATATTATGCATTTAGTGAATTTTTTTGTAAATAAATAAATAAACTTCCTAGCAAATAAAATTAACCAAAATAAATAAAAAGCTCAATAAGGGTATAATTTTGAAAAACACTTTAAATCATTTGAAAAAATTTTCAAAACGAAATAGTTTTAGAAACTAGAAAAATAAGGAGAGACAAAGAAAAGTGTATAAATTTATGGAAAATATAAAATTTTTTTTAAAAAACTTAATAGAACTGAACTAGAACTGAACTATAACTAAACTAGAACTAAACTAGAACTGAACTAGAACTGAACTAGAACTGAACTAGAACTGAACTAGAACTGAAACTAGAACTGAACTAGAACTGAACTAGAACTGAACTAGAACTGACTAGAACTGAACTAGAACTGAACTAGAACTGAACTAGAACTGAACTAGAACTGAACTAGAACTGAACTAGAACTGAACTAGAACTGAACTAGAACTGAACTAGAACTGAACTAGAACTGAACTAGAACTGAACTAGAACTGAACTAGAACTGAACTAGAACTGAACTAGAACTGAACTAGAACTGAACTAGAACTAGAACTAGAACTAGAACTAGAACTGAACTAGAACTAGAACTAGAACTGAACTAGAACTGAACTAGAACTGAACTAGAACTGAACTAGAACTGAACTGAACTAGAACTGACAGAACTGAACTAGAACTGAACTAGAACTGAACTAGAACTGAACTAGAACTGAACTAGAACTGAACTAGAACTGAACTAGAACTGAACTAGAACTGAACTAGAACTGAACTAGAACTGAACTAGAACTGAACTAGAACTGAACTAGAACTGAACTAGAACTGAACTAGAACTGAACTAGAACTGAACTAGAACTGAACTAGAACTGAACTAGAACTGAACTAGAACTGAACTAGAACTGAACTAGAACTGAACTAGAACTGAACTAGAACTGAACTAGAACTGAACTAGAACTGAACTAGAACTGAACTAGAACTGAACTAGAACTGAACTAGAACTGAACTAGAACTGAACTAGAACTGAACTAGAACTGAACTAGAACTGAACTAGAACTGAACTAGAACTGAACTAGAACTGAACTAGAACTGAACTAGAACTGAACTAGAACTGAACTAGAACTGAACTAGAACTGAACTAGAACTGAACTAGAACTGAACTAGAACTGAACTAGAACTGAACTAGAACTGAACTAGAACTGAACTAGAACTGAACTAGAACTGAACTAGAACTGAACTAGAACTGAACTAGAACTGAACTAGAACTAGAACTGAACTAGAACTGAACTAGAACTAGAACTGAACTAGAACTGAATTAGAACTGAACTTGAACTGAACTTGAACTGAACTAGAACTGAACTAGAACTGAACTAGAACTGAACTAGAACTGAACTAGAACTGAACTAGAACTGAACTAGAACTGAACTAGAACTGAACTAGAACTGAACTAGAACTGAACTAGAACTGAACTAGAACTGAACTAGAACTGAACTAGAACTGAACTAGAACTGAACTAGAACTGAACTAGAACTGAACTAGAACTGAACTAGAACTGAACTAGAACTGAACTAGAACTGAACTAGAACTGAACTAGAACTGAACTAGAACTGAACTAGAACTGAACTAGAACTGAACTAGAACTGAACTAGAACTGAACTAGAACTGAACTAGAACTGAACTAGAAATGAACTAGAACTGAACCAGAACTGAACCAGAACTGAACTAGAACTGAACTAGAACTGAACTAGAACTGAACCAGAACTGAACTAGAACTGAACTAGAACTGAACTAGAACTGAACTAGAACTGAACTAGAACTGAACTAGAACTGAACTAGAACTGAACTAGAACTGAACTAGAACTGAACTAGAACTGAACTAGAACTGAACTAGAACTGAACTAGAACTGAACTAGAACTAGAACTGAACTGAACTGAACTAGAACTGAACTAGAACTGAACTAGAACTGAACTAGAACTGAACTAGAACTGAACTAGAACTGAACTAGAACTGAACTAGAACTGAACTAGAACTGAACTAGAACTGAACTAGAACTGAACTAGAACTGAACTTGAACTGAACTTGAACTGAACTAGAACTGAACTAGAACTGAACTAGAACTGAACTAGAACTGAACTAGAACTGAACTAGAACTGAACTAGAACTGAACTAGAACTGAACTAGAACTGAACTAGAACTGAACTAGAGAACTAGAACTGAACTGAACTGAACTAGAACTGAACTAGAACTGAACTAGAACTGAACTAGAACTGAACTAGAACTGAACTAGAACTGAACTAGAACTGAACCAGAACTGAACCAGAACTGAACTAGAACTGAACTAGAACTGAACTAGAACTGAGCTGAACTATAATTTACTCTATTGTCTGGTCTAGTCTATAGACTAGCCCATAGTGTTGTCTATAGTGTAGTCAATAGTCTAGTCTACAGATTAGTCTTGTAAATAGTCTAATCTATACTTTAGTCAATAGTCTAATTTATAGACTATTCTTTATTCAAGTCTAAAGTTTCGTTTTTGGTCATTATATTTCCTTATCAAATAAATCTAGTTCCACTGTACCTATGCATGATTTCCGCTTATAAATATTTTGTTTTTTTTTTATGCTGTCTCCACTATTCAAAAACCGCCTGACTGGGTCTTTAACATCATCTATCAAATAAAAACAATACATCTCACTAAATATTGTGCAAATTACAAATGTCTTACTTGTTTAAGTAAAAAAAAAATTAAAACAAATAAAATATTTTACATCACAGACTTGATTTAAGGTAAATAGGTGTAAAATGTTGTTGCTATTGTTGATGTTTGTAAACTTACATATAATTTTCAATAGGTTATTGAATATACATATTTTTTGTGTCATTATTTAAAACGTGCTGTAAGTTATAACAATAACTTAGAAAAAAATTTTTAAGTTAAGTATAATTGCAATTCAAGTTTAATTTGAATGCTACTTGGGAGGGCAGAAGCTGGAACTAAATAGAATAGAATAATAAAATATTTATTTAAATCTATCGTAAACAATTCAAACTTAAACACGCAATTAAAACACAAAGAAATTTGTAGTTTATAATTGAGTGAAAAATCAATGTTGAATAATTTCAAGAATAAAATTTAAAATAAATAATTTAAGTTAACAATTTTAATGAGAATTTCTGTTTATTAATGTTTGGGAAATAGTGAGTTTTAAATAAAACCGTTATTACCAACTTATCTAATTTTTTAAACAACCCTGTTTATTTTTGGTTATGATTACTAAACACAACTTTCCACTCTTGCTCTCTCTCTCAAGCACATGTTTATGTGTTGACATTTCTTGTTCTAGCAAAACAATAACAAAAAGTAAACATTTAACAACAAGTGCTACATTTCACCAGAATTTTCTTAAAAATTAAGAAAATTTCCTATAATTTAAAGATTTTTATATAAAAAATTAACGAAAAAATGTTAAGTGAAGAAGAGGTAGCTAAAAAAGAATGGACCGAACAGGAACGTTTAGAATTAGCGGCGAAATTAGATGCCGATTTGGATGCTTTCATAGATGGTTTGGAAAAGAAACGCTATGAAGAGGGCTGGCCCGAGGATCGTTGGCAAGAGGTAAATTTCTGCTAAATATACAATAAACTAATAATTGTAATGAGTTTTTTGTTTGCAAAGGAAATGGATAAACATCCCTTCTTTATGAAAAAAGCTCCCCAGCCGGGTGATGAGGTACATCCCATGTTTGAGGGTCTGCAAAAGCTTAAATATGATCCGGAAGAGAATACTGCTGAAGATTTAGCTTTGAATTATAAAGAAGATGGTAATTTCTATATGAAACATAAAAAGTTTCGCATGGCCATTTATAGTTTCACAGAGGGTCTTAAGGCGAAATGTGAAAAGCCCGAGGTACAAGCTGTTTTGTATAATAATAGATCAGCAGCTCATTTCTTTTTAAAGAATTATAGGTATAAAGCTTTAATAAACCCAGTAACAGCAAATTTCTTACTAATTCTCTTCCTTTTTAAGATCCGCCTTAGCTGATGCCCAAAAGGCCTTAGAATACAAACCCGACTACACTAAAGCACGCTGGCGTGCTGCACAATGTGCTTTTGAGCTGGAACGTTTTGACGTGTGCTCTCAAATATGTGATGAAATTTTGGAATTAGATGCTGATGATAAAAATGCTCAGGAGTTATTGAAAAAGAATAAATTGCGCAAATTGGAAAAGGAACGCAATGAACGTAAGGAGGCTGCAGAGAAAAAGAAAAAAGCTCAACGTTATCATCGTTTGTGTAATGCTCTTGAAGAGCGTCAAGTTAAATTCGATGATCAAAGGCCGGGCAAGCTGGTTATAACGGAAGAATTATTAAAACCTAAATTTCTACCTTTAGAAGATTATCCCGTTCACTTGGACGAGGATAATAAGACCTTAGTATGGCCAGCGGCATTTTCTTATCCAGAATTTTTATACAGTGATTTCCAGCAACAATTGTCGGAGGAGGCAACGTAAGTAGACAGTCCATTTTTATGCTGCAACACATTCTTTAAACTAGTTCTAATATTTTGTATGAAAAACTGTTATCTATCATCTAGATAAATCTAATATTTTTTTATATCTTTTTTTAAAATTTTCTAGAATGGCCGATGTTGTAGATTCCCTATTTTCTGAACCCTTACCTTTGGATAAAACTAATAGCTATCGTCCTGACTCCGTCAATGTTTATTATGAAAATCGTAAAGTGGGTTGTGTCCATAAGGTGGATTTGAATAAAACTATTAAGGAAATTATACAAGAAAAGGGGTAAAATAAAAAACTTATTGTTTTATTTAGAAACTCTATTAATTTCCGTTCTATTTTAGTTTCTTTGTTACTGGCGGCTCTTTACTGTTCTATATTGTACCCAAAAATTCCCGAGTGGAACAGGAATTTATACACGCGGAAAGAAGATGTTTTCTTAAATAGAAAAATTAACTAACAAAATATTTTTAGATTTCCAGACAAATTTATATAAATTTTAGGAATAAATTTTATAAATACTAAGTCAATTCTTTAACTTTTAGTTAATAACATTCTAATGGAAGGCTAACACTTTCTAAAGGAAGCCAATAACTTTCAAAAGGAAGCCTTAAACTTTTTGCAGAATGTTTATTTTTAAATATTTCAAGGTATTTGAAAATCATATATGATTTATATATTTGTATGTTTAACCAATATTTTTTCCATTTTAGTTTGGATGCAATCATATTATGCAATGTTGCTTGCAGTGGTGCAGTAATATATAATCCAAATACAATTTCTCAATTACAATCTCTTATTGTTCTTAATAAATACATTTTTATAACACGATCTCAAAAATTTTCTACGATAAGCTACAGATATATCAAAACAAAAGTTTTTATCTCAGAAATTAGCCCGTCTGCCGGTTCAACGTACCGGAATGACAGGAATTATTTGTCCAAGGGCTGTCAACTTTAACAACAACTATACAACCTCAGAAAATGTAGAAATGTTACAAAAAATTTCTAATGGAAACAAACAACTTATAAAGTGGTTAAAAATAGGTATTTGAAAAAACCATTTAGTAAATTGCATTTCTATCATTTATATTGTGATTTTCATTTTAGATTTAAAGAGTCTCCTTGTAAGCTGATGTAACCAATGGTCCAGTATTTAAAAATCTACAAATTTTACAATAGCAATCTCTTATTGTTCTTAATAAATGTGAAGTATAAATAAAAACCCCAACAATTTCTCAAAGGAGCTGTTATTCCGAGGTCATACTCGCCAAATATTTACTGATCTGTCACATCTATATCAAATGGATGTTTTATTTTCCCCAGGGAACAATTTTCGCCAATAGAATTATATTCAGGACTAGATATTTTCAACTCAAAAAGTTAACACACACATGTTTTGTTACCAAAAAGAAGCATTTCTTTATTCAATACAAAGTTTATATTTAATTTAAGTATATGTATGTATAAAATGTTTATATATATTTAATATTATTATTACAACAATTAAGCAAAAGTCGCATTTATAAGTATATTCCATAATTAAAAAGCTTCAAAATAGTTATTTCTTTTTTAAAAAACTATAATTTATGCTAATAGTTTTTTGTTTTGTTATTTCAATAAAAGCATTATTAATATGAGTACTTTTTTCTCAAATTGGTGGTAATCATTATTGTTTACGAGCATTAATTTTTTTTATAAGTCTTGTTGGTTAAGTTAATATATTTTTAAATAATACTGTTTTTATTAGCTTTAATAGAGTATTAGCTTTTAGTTATTAAAAAATATTTTTATAAATTAAATAATTTTGATATGTTTAGTTTAAAGTATTTAAAAAGCCTTAAAATTTTGTAGGTTTTTATAGAAATTTAGAATTTAGCAACATAACATTTAAAATAGTTTAACAAGCATTTATTTTAAAATTCAACAACTAATTAATTTTTAAATTTAGTAAGTTTTTTAACTAAAATTCCAAAAGGATTTTTCTAAAACTCGTTATGTATAATGTTTTAAGATTTAAATTAAAATATTTAAAATAATTGAGCTTTAGTTTCTTTATTTTGTAATATACTTTAATATTCAGGAGTAATTTTTGAACAACCAAATTTATTATAAATCATTTGAACTTAATATGTTTTTAGGCGCTTTAGCAATAAATTTATTTAGATTTGTATATTAGTAACACTTTGTAGAAGATTTAGTCAGATTTTTTTATTTTTTCTAATTATTTGTTTTATTTTTTTTTAATTTATACCAAAAGCAATTATTTAAGCCATTAGAGATATGTTTTATAAAGTAATTCTTTTTATTTTTTAATATTTATTAAAATAATTGACCTAAAACTTAGTTATTTGTTAGAAAAAAAAAAAAAAATAAGCAACAAAAATTTGAAAATTTTTAACAAAAGTTTATTTTAAATAAAAACGTTACTAAAATAAATATAAATTACAATGAACTAAATAGAAATATTTTACATTTAAAGGAAATTAAAAAAATTATAAAAATTAAAGCGTAGATTTTTTTAAGAACACTTTTTTAAAATAGTTTTTGATGAAAGCATTTTAAACGAATTCTTTTTTAAGACAAATTATTACATTTAAGTTTTACAAATTAAACATTTTATTTAATAAAATTTCATATCAAAATTTTGTACTTAAAGCGAGTGTTTTTTTACAAATAAATTAAAAGACAAAGCTTACGAAATGCTTGTAATTTAGTTAATAATAAAAACAAATTAAATTTATATTAAAGCTATTTTAACACAAAAAAATTAATTTTAGCTAGCAACATAAAAATAAAACAATTAACAAAATTAAATTTCCAAACTTTGAACACTTTTCATAAATAGCATGTTAAAGTGTTTTAAAAATCTGGTGTTTGATTTCTTTGTAAAACATTATTGATTTTTAACTTTAAAGGAGAGAAATCGATTTTCTTAAATCTAGGCAAAGAAGCGAATTTTTTTGAGCCCATGGCCGCATTGGCGGCAGCTAAGTCATTACTGCTTACCGGCGATTCCAATTTAGTGGATTGTGTCATTAGATTTTTCTTATTCGTGCCTTGATTGAGCTGTAAATGCTGCTGCAATTGCTGCTTAATACGCATTGATTGTTTGGGTGCCAAGGTGGCATATTTATGCAACAATCTAGTGGCATCTTTTGAGGCCTGATAGCAATGTTCATATTCCAATTCAGCCCGTTCCAATTTGGCTATACCACTTTCTGCTGGCGGTGTTTTTAGATAACTTTTAGTAGTTGAGTTTTCTATATTAGTGGAGCTGCTGGAAGAGGATGTATCATCGAATTTAAAATCTATATTTTGTAATAAAGCTAATTGTAAAAGTTCATTGTGTAGCTTTTCTTTAAGCTGGGCGGTTTCAGTTATTTCTTTATAGGACATATTTTCACTGATATTATTGTTATTATGTGAATTGTTATTGTTTAGTTGCAATGACTTTTTATTGCTTAAGTTTACCGTATAAACATTTTCAGAGATTTTTTGCGCATTAGCGGATTTTTTCGTTTTTGTAGAGCCTAAGGCAGGAGAACTAGTAGTTGTAGTGGATTTCTTGCGTTGTTCTAGGATTTTTTGTGGTGATGATATGTATAGGTTTTCCTTGCGTTCACGCTTCATTTTGATATTGACCAAATGTTTAATACCCATTGTGGTGACGTTCGAGGAAGATTTCTGCGAAAATGGCAAGAATGAAGATGGAAATAGGGAAACATAGGTTAGAGTAAAATATTTGGTTATCAAATAAAATCAATAGGAAAACACTATGTCGCCAATATTTAATTTCAAAACTGTTTTATTATATTTTTTAACTTAATGTGAAAACACATCGTTTTCACTTAAAAAATAAATTTTCACAAAATCACGAAAATTTTCACTAAAATTTCGAAAATTTTAAATTTTCACTAAAATTTTATATTATACGAAAAACTTATTTTCATTAAAACTTTAATAACACATCGAGTTTTCACATTAAAATTAAATTTCGAAAAATTTTACTAAAATTTCGAAAAACTTCACTAATATTTCGTAATTTTTTAAATATTTACTCAAATTTTAAATTCAAATTTTTTAATAACTTTTTCATTCAAATTTGAAAATATTTTAAAAATTTTAAATTTTCCATAATTTTTAAATCACTTTCACTTAAATATGAAATTTTTACAAAAATTGGATATTTTTACTGAAATTTAAAATTATACTAAAACTTAAAATCTTAAAATTTGCACTAAAATTTGAAATTTTCACTAAAGTTTGAAATTTTCATTAATATTTAAAATTTTTACTAAAATTTGAAATTTCCACTAAAATTTGAAATTTCCACTAAAATTTGAAATTTTCACCAAAAATTTGATATTTTACTTAAATTTTAAATTATCACTAAAATATAATTTTCACTAAAATTTAAATTTTCACCAAAATTTGAATTTTTCACTACAATTCGAAATTTTCACTAGACTATGGACTACAGCTAATACTATCGATCTAGCTAGCGAGGATCTATCATCGATCTATCGATCACGAGGAGGAGCTAGGAGCGAGCGAGCGAGCGATCTACCGAGCGAGAGCTAGCTATCGAGCTAGCGAGCGATCGATCTAGCGAGCGGATCTAGCGACTATCTAGCATGACGATATCTATCTACTAATCTTCATCTACTATCTAATATCATCTATACTATCTATCTATCTAATCTAGATATCGATCTATCTATCTATCTATCCATCTATCATTTCTATCTATCTACTTCTAATCTATCAATCTACATCTATCTATCTATCTATCTATCTATCTATCTATCTATCTATCTATCTATCTATCTATCTATCTATCTATCTATCTATCTATCTATCTATCTATCTATCTATCTATCTATCTATCTATCTATCTATCTATCTATCTATCTATCTATCTATCTATCTATCTATCTATCTATCTATCTATCTATCTATCTATCTATCTATCTATCTCTATCTATCTATCTATCTATCTATCTATCTATCTATCTATCTATCTATCTATCTATCTATCTATCTATCTATCTATCTATCTATCTCTATCTATCTATCTATCTATCTATCTATCTATCTATCTATCTATCTATCTATCTATCTATCTATCTATCTATCTATCTATCTATCTATCTATCTATCTATCTATCTATCTATCTATCTATCTATCTATCTATCTATCTATCTATCTATCTATCTATCTATCTATCTATCTATCTATCTATCTATCTATCTATCTATCTATCTATCTATCTATCTATCTATCTATCTATCTTTGAAGAGTTCACTTAAGGGGTGTATAAATCTCTTATAAGAAAGAAATATTTTGCCAACATAGGGACGGTAACGCGGGTTGCATTCAGCTAGTGTTTGCTACAAATTTTTACCAAAAAATTCGAGTTTTTAACAAAAATAAATTAACACAGAATGATAAAACTTAAAAAATAGTAAATTGTTTCGAAACTCACCTCCTTTTCTCCCGATTTATGGGCAGTAGTAGGCGTAGTTTGTTTAGAAGGACTATTCGAACGTCTACGCATCTTAACTGTATCACAACTATTGGGATAATACGAAGGTATCTTGTCATCAACACTTACAATAGACTTCCTAGGTGTTTGATAGAAATTTTCCTGTTCCTCCAAGGTCCCAGGAGATGGTTTATCGGCCGGTGAATCGGTGGGTGTACTAGTGCAGATATGAGCCGGTGAAGGTTGTTCCAACTCTTGGGCCGCTTTAATCGTCAAGAGATTTTCATATAAATTACCCGTAAAGTCACGGCTTAAGGGAGGAGTATTTTCATGATCTCTTAAAACCACCCCACTGATGTTGAGAGGAGAACCAGTTTGCATATTCTCATAAATATTGCTTAAATCCGTATCATTTACCGGTATGGGAGTTTTGCGCATAGGTACTTCATCGTAGTCACTCTCGTGGACATTTGTTTTAGCTGTTCTCTTCATTAAATGAGGCTTTTGCTGTAAGTCTTTATTCTCGGTTACCTGAGTATTAGAAGAGGTTGAAGAGCTGGTTGAAGAACAATAGGAGCCGGTAGAGTAACCCGAAGTAGTGGAAGAGGTGGTAGAGGAAGTGGTTGTTGTAGTGGTCTCTTGTCCATCAACTTTCTTATTTATTATGGGTGCCATAACGCAATAGCCCGATAGCTCATCTTCCATAATAATTTTATTACGTATGAGTTTCTGTATGGAGGGCACAGCACCACTGGCTCCTATTAGATTAATGGAGGAAGTATTGCAGGCCGAGAAATTAAAATTTTGAGGCAATTGTCCCGAAACATTTAAACTTTCCATAGAACCCGACTTGGCTTTCAAAGCCTGAAGTCTAGACATTACTAGCAAAGAAGTGGAGGCTGCTATGGCGGAATCATCTAAGCTTAAGGAGCTATAATTGTGTACAGCTCCAATTTCGCTAGAAAAGTCTTCATCTGCATGTACCTCTAAATCACTGGAGCTGTTCAACTGCAATAGGGCAGCCACTTTATCTTCATCAAAAGTATCCAAGAAATTGATTTTGGACAAGTCTGGACTAGAGAAACTATTGCGTTTGTTGGGTTTTGTACAAGGAGGAGGACGCTTTAAAATTTCATTAGCATAAATAGGATGGAACTGTTCATTACTATCACTGCTACCACCATTTATAATATCCTCCATGGTACAGGTAGGTGTCTCACTAACACTTTCGGCCCTCTTAGAACGCCCCGAACCGAATATATTGTCTAATACATTTTTATATTTTTTCTTTTTGGCCAATTCGGATTCAGGATTTGTATTAGAGCGCGGTATATCCCCCAGCAGGCCAAACGGATCTGATTCACAGGTATTGAGTCTTTTGCGATGCGCCGGTAGTGGTGGCAATGGAGGAGGACAATTTAAATGTTCCTCCATAATGGAGTGTATATTGGGCGAACAGGGTTTCATTTCTTCGTAAATGCCCGAGGCAATAGAGGTGCGTGATAGGCGACGAGATAGACGAGGTGGAAAATTTCCCTCAAATATTTCTTCGTAGATTTCAGAGGCTCGTGAAACACGTCGCGACCAGTTGATGCTATTGTTGGCATCTGGAATTTGTGGCAAGGGACCCAAGGCCGAAAGGGCATCCTTGACGGCACTGAATAAAGAAGAACAAGACATAAAAAGTACAAAATTAAAAAAGTACAAATTAAAAATTTATATTTTCAAAAATTTTTTACTAAAAATGGAAATTTTCTCTGAATTTTTATTAAAAATTTAAAACTTTTATTAAAAATTTAAAACTTTTATTAAAAATTCAAAATTTTACTAAAATTATAAAAAATTTTACTTAAGATGCAATATTTTATTAAAAATTCGATTTCAAGTAATTTTTTATCTTCCGATACTGGCCCTTTATGAGACCAGTTGTTTATCCTTAAAACACCTTTCCAGAACCATAAAAATCCTATTACACTCACCTCAACTCTCTCTGTTTATCCTCCAGCTTCGCCTGCTCACCAAACAAACCCGAACCACGACTATTTCTACGCTGCTCCAAAAACACCTGCCGATAAAGTTCCAAATTCTTAATCGATTTCTTAATCCATTTCATATGTTTGCGACAAGCCATTTCCGTATCCAAAGCGAAATAAATAAAACAATCACGACGATTGTGTGTCCAAAATAAACCATACGAATATTGCTTAGTGCGCGAGGTGGCCAAACTAATGGTCACACCCGGAACATTAATGGAAACACTTAGCTGAGACGACTCCTCCTCCTGTGGATTCTGGGGCAAGGAGTGAAAGTTTATGCGCAAAAAGCAGGGTAAACATTTAATAGCTTCAATTTTCACTTGACATTTTGTCCACGTTTTAAATTTTAAAGAATCTGGGCGTTTATCATAAATGTCCAGCTTAACATCCAGGCACATAGAAATTTCATTGAATTCCATGTTTATTTTGTGGTAAATTTAATATAATTGCTTAATTTTAATAAAATTTTATTATAAATTTGAGTTTTTTCTTATAAATTTAACATTTCTTTTGTAAAAAACTGAACTATTTGTTAAAAAAAAACTTATTGGTTTGGACTCAGTAAAATTGCTGAAAATGTAGTGATGCATTTTGAAAAAAGTTGTGTGTACAACAACAATGTCAAAGGATTTTTCATATTCCTTGACACTCTGAGAGAGTAACAGTATTACCAGATGAATAAAAACGCCTAAAAGGTAGGGTTCTATAAATCGACATTAAAATAATCGAAGAATCGACTTTTTCTAGGATAGATTCAAAGTTGACTTCTTTGCCCTAACAAAGTAAATAGTCGACTATATTGTAAGAAACGGTTATACAAATAAAAGAGTCGGGAAAAGTCCAAAAGTCGAAAAATTCAAATTTACTTTTAGTTTCAACCTTAGAACCCTAACAAAAGGCAACAGGTTACAAAATCATACCAAACACTTCCTAAAAACAACTGTTTTTTATGTAGTGCTGCTAACTATAACTTAACAAAAGCACCACATGAGTTTAACCGTACAGAATGAAGGAACATACAAAAAATATATATTTTAATAGTTAAACTCTGTTTTATTTTAATTATCTTTATTAATATTGTTATCTGTTGCAATTTGGTTGTACACATGAAGTAAATAGTGCCCACTGTTTGTATTTGTGTTTTACCACTGTTCGTTTTGGTTATAAAAATGCGAAAAAGCGCTAAGTAGGCATTAAGCTTCTATTGTTTTTTTTTTAGTTTTGGCGGGTTAAATTTGTGCAAAATTAAGTTTTTAGTGAGTTTATTATATTTGTGTTAGAAATTTGTTTAAAAATGGAAGATGCTCCTATGGAGGTGGAGGACCATGACTATTTGTAAGTAAAGAGTATGAAATATTAAAGAAAAGCTAAATTTCTTAAAAATTACATGAAATTTTCCTTGCCAGATATGTGCGCACTCTGGATGATGTTAAAGGCATCATTAAACATGCCAAATTGGATGAACGTAATCTAACCCAGGTGACGCAGGTAAGTTTTTCTATAAAACTCCATATTTGAGTATGCCTATAGAGTAATTATCCAGTAGGCCCTTTACTATCCCTCGGCCGATATAGTTAGTGATAATTTGAAACTCCTGGAACTAGATGACCATATGTTGGGTCAAATACGCGATGGCCAAGTTTTGTACTTTAAAGGTGGCCTTAATGAAAAAGTGGTCTTATGTACAGATGAGAAAACTTACGATGTCAAGACTGCGGAAATCTCCAATAGTTTGTTACTAGTGCCGGATTTAAAATTTGGTGCCGCCACCAGCACTTCGCCCTTAAAGAGTCCGCGTACGGCTAATAACACTTCGCTGGAAAGAAGTCTAAATGAAAGTGCCGACGATGATTTGGAAATAGAACGCAAACTGGAGCAGCGCAAAATTTTGAAAATTTTCCATGAATATTTTGAATGTCGTGAGATTAAACCGAGATTTCGTAAAATGGGTGATTTACTGCAATTGACCCGTTACTCAGGGCCCGAAAATGAAGAATGTATAGACCGCAAATTGTTATTTTCCTTTGAGCAATTGCTGGACACAGTGCAATGCAGTCGTAAAGAATTTATCGAAGGTTTAAGATTATACCGTGCCATCGAGTATGAAGGTTGGATGCGTGTTTTAGAGTGTGAATATGAATACCGCATAGTTAACCTAATGGTGGGTTTAATAGCCGAAAACTCTTGGCCTCTAGATGAGGTGGAGAGAGAAGAAACTATTACAGCTTTAGATGGCATAGCGCCCAAGCAAATAGTGGAAGGTTTATTTGATTTATATACCACAGAATCAAAAGGTAAAGATAATCGTTTTACCTATAACGAGGAGCTAGTGGCGCGTATAGTGGCTCAAAATATCCTACAGCCTGGTTTAAAATTTAGAGTAGATGAGTTTCTAAGTACCTGGCAGGAAGCTTTACCCGAGGGCATGAAATGTGAGGTACCTATATAAACTTTAATATTAAATAACGTTTTCACTAGAAAGAGATTTCCAATTTGCAGGAAAAATATCTAAAAGGTTTGGGTATTTTTGATAAAGAAGGCGGCACTCCCTGTGTAAGATCTTTAGCGGAGGAGAATCTACCTTTAAATATCCATGATCGCATGCGTTTGTTGTTTAAAACTAAAGCTAAATGGACCTTAGATGAAATTGAACCATATATAGAGTAAGTTTTTAATACTATTGTTTAAAGTCTATATATTTATTTTTCTATATTCCTTCAGATGCTTCACTACTCCTGTTTTATCGGTTTCCTCTTTAATGGCCAAACAGGCTAGATCTTTAATGGAGAATGGTGTACGTTATTATGTAGCTAAACATTAAGGTAATTTTTGTGGTTTATTCAATTTTATATAAAATTTATACATTTCTAAAATTATGAACTTTTCCTTTTTTTATTGCGCATTTTCTTGGCTTGCTTCAAATCTTCAATGGCATCTTTCATAACCTTAACGGCACTTTGTGCTTCATCAATATTTTCTCCCGACATGTCCGTCAATTGGGCATTAACAGAGGGGTATCTATTAAAAGAAAGACATTTAAAAACTCTAAACAAAATTTCTGCCACAAACTTGAACTTACTTGAAACTAAAGCCTCTGGGGAAGATTGGTCTGGATAGCAAAGACTTCAATTCCGCTCTAACAGCATCCAATTGTACGCGATTACGTCTTTTTTCTATGATAAAAGGATCCTCATCCTGATCACTGCCCCTGCAACAACAAAAACAACAACATTTATAAAATAAAAAGAATCAAAAAGAAAAAATTCTGTCTAAAACCCACTCATCATCATTGAAACCCTCTATCACCATATCCATTTCCTCGGCATGTTTTTTCATCCAACCTAATTCTGTTTGGGTACGTTTTAGTTTTAATTCTTGTTTATCTACCTCACGTGCTAAATTTACACGTTCCTTTACAGCATTTAAATAACGTTCCGATACTGGGAATAAAGGTAAATCTTCAGCTGCAATAAATCAAGATAATAAGCAAGTTAATAACAAAAGGTATGTTTAAAATTTCTTAAGTTTCATACTTCTCTCTAAAGTTTTATACAATTTGATGTACATTTTAACCTCTCCCGGTTCCATAAACATTACGGTAATACCATTTTTATTAGCTCTAGCCGTACGTCCCGATCTATGGACATAATTTTCACTAGTACGTGGTACCTTTAATAAATTTAAATTTGAAAAAATCGCTTCTACATTATTTTTTGTTTGTTTCTTTTACCTGATAATGTATAACATGCTCTACATTGGGTATATCTAAACCTCTGGCTGCCACATCGGTGGCTATTAGCAGACCACAAACATCATCTCTAAATCTTTCTAAATTCTTAAGACGTTGTTTTTGTATCATATTGGCATGTAAAGGTAGAGGATTACATTGCAATAAACCAAATAAAGTAGACAATCTTTTAACACAGTCTATGGAATTGCAAAAAACTATAGTTCTACCAGGATGACGTTGTACAAAATAATACAAATAATAGTCCTTATGTTCCAAGGGACATATAAGACGACATTCCGTTAAAGTTTGAGCGGTTTCTAAAATAATATTGTTAGCTTTTTATGATCTTTTTAAAAATGTTTATAAAACTTACGTTGAGAACTGGTGATATCCACAATTTTAGGCTGCGATATGCCCAATTCTTCTATGAAACTTTGTATCTTCATTTCTGAGGTTTGTTTAACAAATTTAGGTCTTTTGCCATAATTGCGTCCTTTAGTCAGTGGAAACAAGTTAATAATTAATTTTCTTTTTTTAATTAAATTAAATATACTTACTTTGCATATGTTCCGGTAAATCGTGCACCAAAGTCAAGGTAGCCGAAAAGATAAAGTTTTGTCTGGATTGTTTCTTTTCCTCATTTTCATTAATGACTCTCAGCAAAGTTCTTAACTCTTCAAAATGGCCCTTTTCCACCATACGATCTGTTTCATCGATGGCCAAGAAACTAATATCTTCGATTTTACTTAAATGTTTATTACCCTGTTGATACAATTCCCACAAACGCCCCGGGGTAGCCACTACAATTTCTGGATGTTGGTTTAACACACGTTCCTGTTTAGCCAAGGATAAACCTCCAAATATGGCTGCCACTTTAATGCCTGTATATTTGGCAGCTGCCACTAAATGGTCTTTAACTTGTACGGCCAATTCTCTAGTGGGAGTTAATACTAAGGCGTATAAAGCTCCACCTTCTTCTTTAGTGGTCTCTTCTTCATCAGTATCATTAAATTCAGGCATATTTTCTACCTCCATATTTTGCTCTTCTTCCAATTCTTCTTCATTAAGTTCTTTGGCAGCAGCAGCAGCAGCTTTCTTATTTTTTGCTTTACCCATAGGTTTTCTTATGCCAGTTCGGGCATTTTTTCTTTTCAATTCCATGATACCCGTCAACATGGGTATGCCAAAGGCTAAAGTTTTACCACTACCCGTCTCAGCAGCTCCCAAAATATCTTTTTTACCCAAAATAGCGGCAGCCAAGGTACGAGATTGAATTTCAGTGGGGGACTTAAAACCCTTTTCGGCTAAGGCCTGCAGTATATTTTGAGGAACACCTAAACCATTCCAGCCCTAAAATTGGAAAAGGAAATTCCATCAAACGTTTCTTTTAAGATAATTTTAAACCTCAAACCTCTAAATCATCTACACTGATAGCTTTGCTATCCACTAGCTCAGGAGCAGCATCCTCCTCCTCTTCCTCACTATCTTGTGGCTTTAAATCCTCTTCTTCATCCTCTGCAGGAGGAGGTCTTAGCAGCTTGAAACGGTCTTCTGCTTGTTTATCTTTTTTGTTAGTTTTATCTTTAGCTTTTTGGGATTTTTTATCCACATTTTTGTTTTCCTCTTTATTTTTGGGTTGTTTTTTATTTTCTTTACGTTTGAGCTTACGTTGCTCTCTTTTTTCTCGTCTTTTTTCCAATTTCTTACTTAAATAATCCTCCTTTTTGGCCTTTTTCCGGGCAGCTTTATCATTATCTTCATTGTCACTCTCATCGGAACTTTCTTCCTCACTATCCTCATCATCTGAGGCTACTTCCTTTTTAGCTTTTTTAGATCCCTTCTTACGTTCCATACGTTTCTCTTTGCGTGATAATTTGGGCTAGAAATAGCAAAAATTAAATACAAATTTTCAAATATTTCTTGTGTTTTACTCACCTTGGCTGTTCCTATTAGATTATTATCATAATCCTCTAAAACTTCCAAACCTATAAGACCCTCCAAACCCACACCGTCTTCAGTTATAACACTGCCTTTGATTTTTACCTTTTCCCATTTCTTTTCTGCAGCTTTTGCTGCCTCCTTTTTAACTTTAACACTGGGTGGTTTTATTTTAGAACTTTTTTGTTTATTTTGTACCATTTTGTTTAATTTATTTTAATAATTTTATTTAAATTTTTTAAAACTATGTTCCGGCACGTGTTTTCTTTGAATGAATGATTGAAAAATGATTGTTTTGTTATGAATTCTCTTTTGTTGTTTTCTTCTTAGGGAAGAGAGAAAAGAGAGTAAAATGGAGAGAGCCAAATATTACAGAGTTGTATTAATTTAAACAGTGTTGCATTTTGATAATAATCATTGATTTTTTAAGATTTGACAGTTATTTGTTTAAACAAAATACGTTATTTTTATGTTTGGCGACAATTTTGAGAAGAATTCGATAAAAATTATCCAATTAATTTCTTAACTTCATGTTTTAGTGAAAATTAGAAATTTTCAATTGTTAGTGAAAATAGGAAATTTTTAGTGAAATTCTGAATTTTATTAAACATTCATATTTCATATTTTAGTGAAATTTTAAAACTTAGTAAAATTTTAAAATCGAGTGAAATTTTTAGAAAAATTATTATGTTGATGTATTCTGAAAATTTTGATTTTTTAATAAAAAGTTCGACTTTTATTAAAAATAACTTTTTTGGAAATTTAGGGGTTTAGTAGCAAAAGCCATTTTTGGGGAAAACTTAACTGAAATCTAGGGCCGTCCATTAATAGATCTATTTTCTATTTGCTCCAACTTTATCAAAACAGCAGGATCTTCATTTCCGAGGGATCCTAGTCGCCCGCCATCAATTAAAAGATTCAAAACTTTTATTCAGTTTTTAAATTTAGTTTTATCTTTATTATTTTGTCTTTGTTGTTGATTCGTTTCTGAATTCGTCTTTAAACATTCACAATCAAATAATTCCAATATCCAGTTTTCTTTTTCTTTAAATACAACTATTAAATTACACTAATTTTGGGTGTGCTGCTCTAGAAATGTTAAAGCAATTTTACTTGGCATCACCAGTAATGCCCAACTTCTTTTTCAAGGATTCAGGCATTTCTGGTGGTGGTGGGCGGGGCATACGCAAATATACTTTAACAGCATCATAGATGAACCATTGGGCGGCAGTCAAGGTACCAATCATAACAATTCTGGGCACTAAACCACCCCATAAGCCTTAAAATAGAAAAGGAATTTTCAATATTTATTACTTTCTTAAGAAAACTGGATTTTAAACTTACCAGCCCAGCCCAATTGTTTGGCTACATCAAAGGCCGAGGCACCCTTGGCTTGATTCAATTTAGATACAACGGTATCAGCTGGATGTGAGACAATGGCACAGAAAACACCAGCAATATAACCAGCTGCAAAGGTGGTCAACAATTGTTCACCTTTGGTGCATTCAGCACGTGGCTTGGGTACAACATATCTTAGAAATGAGTTAAAAATTAGTATAGGTTTTCTATTAGTAAGGTTTAAACACTTACTGGTATAACAATTCCAAAGTTCTTTCAAAACAAGCAAACTTCATCATGGTATAGGGAATTTGACGCATCCACAAAGGAACCAAACCCTTATAGAAGGCGCCAATACCTTCTTGAGCCGACATTTTAGGTAAAGCTTCTCTCAAGGTATTAGCAAAGCCGGGTGTAGTTTGAATCTTAACCTTAGCTGCCTCCATGGGAGCCAAAGCAATATCAGCAAAGAATTCAGCCGAGGCAGAGGCGGCCAAATATAAACCAGTTCTGTATAGATAGGAATTCTCTTCACCGATGGCATTTGAGTAAATAACTTTGAATACTTCATAAAGACCGAATTTGCATAGACCTTGCATGGAATAGCCGATAAAGGTGGGAGCCCAACCCTTGGACAAACCTGTAACACCATCTTCTTTTAACGTAACACGGAAGCCATTTACTACACTCTTGTATTTGGCAGGATCGACTTGAAGACGACATTTAACTAAATCCAAAGGGACTACCATGGTATGGGTACTACCACAGGAGATGATACCACCCAAACCACATAAAGCGAAATACATATTGGAACCAAATTCACAGGAATCTAGGAATAATAAATTAATTTTTTTAATTATCAAGGATTATAGACAAATATATACCTCCTGTGGAAGCTGCAGCAGCTTGGATTTCATGGTGTGGTGTTAGTTTACCATTTTCCACAGCTGGTTCACAGCTGACTGTGGTAAAAGGCTTTTTGAAAGGAGAATTCTGGGCAGCCTCTATTAAAGAAGAGAACAACATCTTGTTGGGCTAGCTGAAATATAATAAAAAGAAAAAATAATTCAATTGGGAAAAATCGAGTCAGATATTTCCTAATACTAAGCAAACAATTTTTGTTTTCAATAATTTAAACAATTCAATTTGAATCTCAATAATCAAACGCTGCTAAAAGATCAAGTTCAAGTTCTATACCAACAATTACGTCAATATTACCACAATCAATCTTTTTAGGCCTATTAGGCACACAATGCATTCAATAAAATTTAGAATTTTTTGAGGTTATGTTATATTGTAATTTGCCAAAAATGATGTAACTTTTATCTCAATGCAATTTTTCACTGAAGGTCATTAACACTTTACAAATACTATGTTGCATTTAAAGATCAAACAATTACGACACTCAAAACGATTTATTTCTAATGCAATTATTCAATATTTTTTGTTTTGTTTTTAATTGAAAAGCAAACTGTTACTTTTTTTTAAATTAAATGACAAGTTTTATAAAATTTTCAGGCTTTGCCAGATTTTTCTTATTTTTAAATATTTTATTTTTATTTTTTTCCTTAAACGTGCCGTTTTTTTCATAATACCAAAAAAAGATCTTGTGATCAAATACTTGATATTTTGACAATTTTTATTGTCAATAATAATGAATGGCGTTGCATTTTTTTCCTTATATATTACATAACACTAGTATTATTAAATATTTTTTTAAACATATATTTTTCATTTTTAAACCCTTAAATTTTTGCAAATTTTATTATTTATTTTCAAAACTTTATTTTTTTTAACTTAAACTCACTTTTTTTACAATAAATTATTTAATTTATTTAAATAAAATTCTAACGAAATTTAACTTAATTAAGTATAAATTTCGTTTTTTTTAATTATTTATTTTATTAGCGTATGTTACGCTTTCCTTAAACACCCAACAACTGAAATGATTTGAAATTCTTTTATTTTAAATTCTAATGAGAATTTTTTTTTTTTTTTTTTAATTGTAAATTTTGTAATTGTTAAAGAGAAATTTGCAATTTCCTCTAAATTTTTCTGCAATCTCTGAGTGCAATGCATTGAAGATTATGCGTGAGTTTTATGTAATTTTAAAAATAAATACTCATTAACATCGTCAAGACTACGACTGACGATGAAGGCCAATTTGAATTTATTAGAGAAAAGAGATTTTCAAAAGGTAGTAAAGAGACTTTTTGTAAAGAAATACACCATTTCTAGAGAAAGTTTAAGGTATAACCGGCCATTCCGGTGCAAAGAACTGATTGTCGTGGGAATGCTGATCTGATCTATAGTGTAGCCTGGTCTATAGCCTGGAAAATTTTCTAGACTATATTTTGAACTATATTTTAGTCTAATAGGTTCTAGTACAGTTCAGTTCTAGTTCAGTTCAAGTTCAGTTCTAGTTCAGTTCTAGTTCAGTTCTAGTTCAGTTCTAGTTCAGTTCTAGTTCAGTTCTAGTTCAGTTCTAGTTCAGTTCTAGTTCAGTTCTAGTTCAGTTCTAGTTCAGTTCTAGTTCAGTTCTAGTTCAGTTCTAGTTCAGTTCTAGTTCAGTTCTAGTTCAGTTCTAGTTCAGTTCTAGTTCAGTTCTAATTCAGTTCTAGTTCAGTTCTAGATAAGTTCTAGTTCAGCTCTAGTTTAGTTCTATTTCAGTTCTAGTTCAGTTCTAGTTCAGTTCTAGTTCAGTTCAAGTTCAGTTCTAGTTCAGTTCTAGTTCAGCTCTAGTTCAGTTCTAGTTCTAGTTAAGTTCAGTTCTAGTTCAGTTCTAGTTCAGTTCTAGTTCAGTTCTAGTTCAGTTCTAATTCAGTTCTAATTCAGTTCTAGTTCAGTTCTAGTTCAGTTCTAGTTCAGTTCTAGTTCAGTTCTAGTTCAGTTCTAGTTCAGTTCTAGTTCAGTTCTAGTTCAGTTCTAGTTCAGTTCTAGTTCAGTTCTAGTTCAGTTCTAGTTCAGTTCTAATTCAGTTCTAGTTCAGTTCTAGATAAGTTCTAGTTCAGCTCTAGTTTAGTTCTATTTCAGTTCTAGTTCAGTTCTAGTTCAGTTCTAGTTCAGTTCTAGTTCAGTTCTAGTTCAGTTCTAGTTCAGTTCTAGTTCAGTTCTAATTCAGTTCTAGTTCAGTTCTAGTTCAGCTCTACTTTAGTTCTAGTTCAGTTCTAGTTCAGCTCTACTTTAGTTCTACTTCAGTTCTAGTTCAGTTCTAGCTCAGTCTTAGTTCAGTTCTAATTCAGTTCTAGTTCAGTTCTAGTTCAGTTCAGTTCTAGTTTAGTTCTAGTTCAGTTCTAGTACAGTTTTAGTTCAGCTTATATTTAGTTTAGATCTAGATCAATTCTAGTTCACGTCTTGTTTAGTATATAATCTATACAATAGTCACATTTATAGCCTGGACTATAGTGTAGTCTGGATTGTAGCCTAGTGTGTAGTCTGGACTATAGTCTAGTCTATAGTCTGGACTATAGTCTAGTCTATAGTCTGGACTATAGTCTCGTCTATAGTCTGGATTGTAGTCGGGACTGTAGTTTGGACTATAGTCAAGTTTATAGTCTGGATTATAATCTCGTCTATAGCCTGGACTACAGTCTGAACTATAGTTTAGTCTATAGTCTGGACTATAGTCTAGTCTATAGTTTGGCCTATAGACTACAGTCTGAACTATAATTTAGTCTATAGTCTGGACTACAGTCTAGTCTATAATTTGGCATATAGTCTAGTCTATTGCCTGGACTATAGTCTAGTCTATAGACTTTATCGCTGATATAAATTTGTTTAATTACCCAAATAAATGCAATTTAATTTTTATTTCTTTTTATAAATATTAAACATTTTTATTGTTGTTAATCTTTATTTATAATTAATTATTATAATCATAGTAGTATACAAAAGTGTAATTTAGTTTTCTTGTTTTATTTATTTTGATTTGTTTCCTTTATAAAGCATTAATACTTGGAAATAAGTACTTAAACATTTTCTTGCGTTTTTTTGTTTGATTTTTCAACGTAATTTATAAAATAAATCTATTTTGCTGCAAAATATATCTAAAAAAAATACAATAATACTCACACATAATATAAATCAAATTGAACTTAATTATAAAACTGCATTTAAATGCAATGTTCTTTTCTTTTTCTCTATTCAACGATACATCCTTTCCATAAACGTTATTTTTTATTATCTCAATAGTTAAACTATTAAAAAAATACACTTAAAATGGAAAACAGATTACTTATTTAAACTTAACTAATAAAACTTATAAACTAATATTGGCAATCAAATGAAGTGGTGGAATTATATTTTTAAATTTGTTATTCAACTCGTATATATGTTTGTATATAAAAAAATTCTTATTAATCTCCTTTAAATTATTACAAATTATGGCTATGATTCGGAAGTTTCCATGTGTCTATGTACTGTAACAGGTGCTAGTATTAGATGTGTGGCTCCTGCAACATTTGTAGCATCATCGTTGTGATGATGATGATGATGCAAAGGAATTGTTGTTTGTTCATAAACCCTACTGGGTGATTGATATTTTTTGGGTGAAGTTAAATTATAACGTGAATCCTTTGAGGGAAAACTATTATAATGTGATTGTTGTTGTTGCCTATTGGTAGGTGATGATATGGAAGTTGATATGGACATAGTATCCGATTTACTGTGTCTTTTATCGTTAAGCAAGAGTGGCTCTGCTAGTGTAAAACACTGATGATCTGAAGAATCTTCATGTGGTGTCATGGTAGAATAACCATGATCTGATTCTCCATTGGGAGGACGTCTATAACTGCTGCCTGTACTCATGTGGTAGGGTGATATATCGGCTGCATTCATAAGATTTCTTTGGGCAGCAGCATGATCATATCCACCCGCATTAGGTCCCCCGGGAGGATCATCATGTGCTTGACAATCATCGAAATTAAAACGTGATAAAGGAAGACCATAGTTTTCCTCTTGCATAGAGTCCATATAGAATTGCTCTTGCGAGGAGGTGTCAACATTTTGCCGATAACAATAGATGGCAAAACCTATAACTATGGCTAAGACTATAATGGCACCACCAACCGGACCAAACGCAGAATATGTGCTGGGCTTTTGGGAGGGATTATAGCCATGGGCGGCTAAGAGATCGGCATCATCTAAGTCGCCATAAGGTGAAAGCCCAGCTAAGACACCTAGAAAAAAGATTAAAGGAAATGTTATAAACTTTTTATATACATACATATTTATTTGTCAGTTCTTGTTCAATTCTAGTCCAGTTCTGGTTGAGTTCTAGTTCAGTTCTAGTTCAGTTTTAGTTCAGTTTTAGTTCAGTTCTAGTTCAGTTCTAGTTCAGTTCTAGTTCAGTTCAAGTTCAGTTCTAGTTCAGTTCTAGTTTAGTTTAAAAAAAAACTCACCATTAAAACATGCCGACTGGGCACTACAGAAAGCCGCAGCAAAACCATTACCATCCACATCCTGTTGACACCATTCACAACCCATTACCGCCAAACAGTCCCTCTGAGTACCAAAAACATCACAATTTATATTCACACAGGAGCCAAGTAAAACATTTTCCTGTTGTAATAAAATTTGTGGCTCAGCCACATAGGGCTCATAGGGAGGCTCACAATAATCATATTGATAAGTAATATTTAAATATGATAAATGTTCTTTGTTAGCATTATCTTCCTCCTCCTCTAGAGATTGCATTAAAGGCATGGGACATTCACAGGGACACTCACAATCTGATTGATCCATACGCTTACAATTCAAACATTGACGATCTATAGTACTGCAGGGACAGAAAGCACCACCATCACAAGTGGAATTGAGCACTGCGGCAAAGATATTGCTGCCTTTAAGTAAAGCTATGGCATATTTAGTTCTTTCACCATGCACCACATTGGTTAAGATCTCATTAAGGGAAGTGTTAAAGATATAATAACGTTGTAGAGTACGATTTTGATAGTTGGCACAGGCTAGTTTACGCACTAGATTTTTATGATTTAATATATCATTAGCCAAATAGGATTCTTTATGCGTCAAATGTTCATGAGGCCTTCTTTGATTTTTTATGGCAGATTTTGGCTCCAGCATAGAGGGATGGGCTATAAGATAACCCTCATTTTCAAATAGCAAACATTTTATATTATGCATTTGACAGAGAGGTGTGGAGTCTAGAATGATTTTATAGAAATAGGCATAGGGTAAATCTAAAGCCACTATAGCCACAGGCTGATCACGTTCTATGGAATGTAAAGCGTTGGATTTACCCTCAAATATGGTATGAGCAATGGTTATTATATAACCGGAACCAGCAGCATCTAAATAAGGTTCTGTGGTTATTATTTTGCCAGGATGTTGTATAGCCTTGCGATACCAGGGTCTTTGGGAAGGATCATAGTTGTTGTTGAGTAGACAGCCGGGAAAAACCTGCAGCACACCATTGACAGAGGCTATGTAACGGCGTATTATATAGTTTCTTAAAGAGCCTCTAGCATCCTGATGTCTTTTCTTTAAATGTTGCATGGCATTATAGAGAGCATTTACTTCTTGACGGATTTGAGGCCTAAGGCCAGGATTGGCCAGCAAACCAGTGGTATCCTTTAAATAAGCCATTATACTTTCCACGGTATGCAGTTGGGATTGTGAGGAACTCATACGATTGTTGTGCAGAAAAGTAAAAGGCGATTCAAAAGCCAAAGAGCTTAAAAATAATGTGGCTGAATCCAGGGTGGCTATTTGCCTAAAATAGCGACATAGATTGGTGGTGTCTCTGGGTGGTAATAAATCCAAACGATGATATAGTAAATCTAAACTAGTGTAATATTCCTCATAGTCCTCTGCATGATGATACATAGGAATATTGTTTTTCGAAGAAAAATGTTTTAAAGTCAAAGGCAATGCGGCTGGTAGTGGCGATAACACAGGTTTTATTTCTTTAGTTGTAGCGGGTTCCTCATATTTCCTAGTATTGACCAAACACAATATATAAATACTCAATATATTATGCCATTGATATGTCCTCAAGTATTTTTCCTGTTTACGATTTTTAGTTAAATATATTGTCGTAGATAGATTGCCATTTTCTTGTGTTAATATTTTTTGTCTGATTTCAGAAAAATCGGTGGAATTTTCTAGATATTGTATATCTACCGGAAAAGGGGTTTGATTTTGTGTAAAAGGCCTAGGAAAGGCCGGGTGGGCTAAAGTATTACCGTCAGCTTCGATTAGGAAAGCATAGGAATACTCATTTTTACTATTCATAGAGAATTGTTGTTGCTGCTGTTGATAGCTAATGATATCTTCTATCAGATCGGATAAATATAAGTCAACACCTACGACACCGAAAGGTAATACGGCGTGAGTAAGGGAGACAATAGAATCTGAAAAAAGAAAAACACTGTTATTGAAATTATTTATTAGGGGGCTGCAGTTCAGACTATAGGCCAGACTAGAACCTAAATTACAGACTATATTAAAGTTTTGTAGACGGATGATTTTTAAGCTTTAATACCTCTACTATTGGCCTCCACTATGGGTGTGTGCACCTGCCAAGTCTTCTGTATATGAGGCTCTTGAAAATCCTTAGCAAATATGGCAGTGGCCGCCTGGATTATTACATCCTGTTGAGTTTTTGTCAGCATAAACAGTTTGCCCGATAATGTATGTTCCGGTTTATACCAATCCTTGGTATCTATATCATATTTGGTATAATTTTGTGAAGAAATTTCCGTAAGAAATTGTTTTTCATACATAATGCGTTTTTCATCTGGAAAAGAAATACAAAATTTTATAAAACGATCATAAGGTTTTTAAAGAAAACTAATCGATCACGAACCGATCACTAAATGATCGAAAAGTTTTCTATAGAAAAAACATCGATTACCAAAATGATAGAAAACTCTTCTATAGAAAACATAACGATCACTAAAATGATCGATAAAAACTCATTGATCACTAAACGTACAGTTATTTATAGAAAACTAATCGATAGTGAAATGATCGAACATTTTTCTATAAAAATCATCATTGATCCTAAAATGATCGAAAAGTTTTTTTATAGAAGAAAAAGTTTTCTATAGAAAACGAACATCGATCACATAAATCCACTTCCTGCGCGTTTCTACTTACCCAATACCACTCCACAAGCATTTATTACAATAGGCTTTTGCAATGACCTTTGACCCTTGGCCATAACATTCAAAACATGTCGAGAATCCGAGAAATTTATTAACAAACCCCGAGTTATATAAACAAATTCTATGGGATTCTGAGAGCTAATCAAACTGGCATTTTGTAGACGTGAAATCATGCGAAACGAGTACTCAAAGCCCAAAGAATGATTAGTTAAAGCACGACTTAAAGTCAAGCTATTAATATAATTTAAAATTTCCTCTTTACGTTCACGGGTGGTAGCATACAAACCATTGGCAGCATCATAGGAAGAAGCCTCCAATAAAAGCATATTTTCTATTTCATCAGAAACACAAACCAAGGATAACAGATCATTGGGTGTTAGTAATTGTAAAATATTTGATATGTATGTTTTAGCCAATTCCAAAAGTTCACCACTCATGGCAGAACCCACATCCAGTAGCAGGAAGACATATTTATTTTGTATGGCTGAGGTATAGAGATAACGAAAATGTAAATCATTATAGAATTTCATATAAGAATCACTAGCATCATCACTGCGTGAAAGGAAGTAAATATGTTTTATATGATTGCCTATATATTTGGGATTATTATTTTGATATTTCTCCATATTCCAGGGAGTTTTTAAATCATTTTTGAGCAAGGATTGTTTTAAGGATTTGATTTTTTCCTTTATATAAGCATTGGCCTCCAAAGTTAATTCATTATTTTCATTGAGCAAAGTAGTATCAATATAGTTGCGTCTGGTTTGCAAAAAATCAGTCTTATCATAATTAAGTATTTGTATTTGTTGTTTATTATAACTTTCGGTGGCTGTATTATAAGTGGAAGAGTCTCTTTCATAACAAGATTGTATAAATGTATTGAGATATAAAGGTTTTATATGAGAACTTAAAGGTTTTTCTATATCATTTAATTCCATATCAAATTCTGGTTCCACCTCACTATCTTGCAATTCCTCATCCTCATCATCCTCTAAATCTTCTTCATATTCATTGGTAAATTGCATGAT